>NW_023339785.1:5754928-5765259 GCF_004916995.1 Morone saxatilis
GGGGGGGGGGGGGGGGAGTTGAGAAGAAGAAGAGGGGGGGATGAGAGAGCGGTGGAGTAGAGAGCGAGGGGAGAATGAGCAAGCGAGCGAGCGAGTCAGGCAGGGGGATGAGAGGGAAGAGGAGGGGGGAGAGGTGGAGGAGGAAGGGGGGAGGAGGTGGTGGTTGAGGAAAGCGAGGCGAGGCAGAGCTGATTGAGATTCGGGCCTCCAGAGCTGCAGGCTGCTGGGAGCTCAGGGAGAACACACTCAGTTATTGGAATTCTTTTTTTTTTTTTTCTAATGAATTAATTCTTCTCATCCAATTTAGGTGAAGATGAAAAGAGAGCAGCACTGCGAGCATCAAATTTAGCTTTTTGTTGACCGGGCCTGGGCCGTTCTGTTTCTGTTCTGTACGGCTAATATCGGACACTCGTAATATATTATGTTTTTTTTGTTCCTTTTAGGGAGCCTTGTTTACAAAAACCAAACAACAGCAACATAAAAGGACATTTCCTGTGTGTGTTATTGGGGATGTTTCATACTCATTTACTGATATGACAACACAAAGAGCTCCCCCCCAACCACCAACACCCATTCACACATACACACACACATAAACATGTCGAACCTTCACCACCCAGCAACCACTACATGAATACAAAATCATCTCCCCTCCGAATGTACAGAAAAAGTGATACGACCTCATGAAGCCCCTTGACACAAAACCACATGCACGCAGTCATGCATGTAAATATACACGAACATACACACACTGACACTGGAACTGAGGTAAACACCTGTCACGTCTGAAACCTTGGTACGATTTGACTTTGGTATACTAAATAAAAGGTCCTGCACTACACTACTCAAAAAGTTTTTCATGTGGAAAGGATGGCAAAATCTGTATCCGTATGTAAAGTATGTGCATGTTTCTTGATTGTGTGGATGTTGCGCTTTCAAACTACAGAATGTATGTTTATATGAAAAACTGAAACATATTTTTTTATTCATAAACTGATACATATATATATATATATATGTATAGAAAGAAAGAGAGAGAGAGAGAGAGAGAGAGAGAGAGAGAGAGAGGCCCTCAAATAATCTGAGAAGCAACAAGTATTCTGCTGGGAGAACTAATCCACATCAGTCAATACATGTGCAACTTATAAAACAACACTATGATTCAGTAGGGGGTTTCAGTCAATAATATTAAAGTGTATTTTAGTAGTGCACAAGAATAAGTGTGAAGTAGAACCCCACGATAAATCGTGTAGGCCAATATATAATCAGATATTATGTTATGCTGCATATACTGTATAATATCTGAACGTAAAGAATACTTCTAAAGAACCTTTGTTTAGGTAGGGTGTTTAAGTATATAGTCATTAACTTCTAAAATATCAATATTGATATTGGCTTTTAAAAAATTAATATATTAATAAATTAAATGTATTTATTTCATTCATTCATATCACTGATTCTTTTTCCCTGTTATGAAGAATTTGCTGAAAAAGAAATTCAACATTTAGAAATAAGAAGAACAAGAAATTATTGAATCAACTTCTTTTGTACTGAAAACTAGCAAAATAGTCTCCACCTAGTGGCATATTTTTTTTTTTTTTCAGAAAATAAGTTTTAGATCTCAATAACAGACAAAATTACTTGCTAAAATGGTGATTTATTTTTTTTTTTTTGCAGTGATGCTTTTTTTAAAATTTACTTTTTAGTCTCACAGCCTGTGGCAGGTCAGCCAAAAAGTTAATTTCAGACTCTACACACACACTTACACACACACAGACACACAAGAGTGAGTGCATACTGTCAAGTCCTAAAAACAAGCTGTTTAATGTCAGAACAATCCGGTCTGGTGCTGTAGCTCAGGGTTCATGGTACAGGGAACATGGAATCCCTTTAGCTCGCCTGCTCGGCACTGACAAGGTATCTGGCCTCAGATTCATTTAGACAGTCAGCAGAAGACCACTAAGAGTCAGCTAGCCATCTGGATCAGACTATGGTGAAGCAGATATTCACTCTGGCTCACAGGGGGATTCTCTCCCCAAAGACAAAAGCAGATGAGCTCAGCTTCAGTGCTTTCAGAAGACCTGTGTGTCAGGTTGGATTATCTCACCTGCACAATTTGTTTCCTCTGCTCTTCTTTGCTTCTTCTGTCTGTGCCTCACATATACAGCAAACTGCACCATACTCTTTAAAGATCTTATTCATGTCTCCCTAGCATTGCCTTTGGAGTACCCAGGGGGTTAAGAGTCTGTCGACATCTTTAACATGAGAAATGCCAGTGGATTTTGGGGGTCTATGAGGAGGCCAGAATGCTGATAAGAGGGTTAATATGACTGTGGGTGACATTTATCTGCATGAATTCTAAACTCCAAACACTGGCTAGTGCATTTTAGAGATATTGTAATGTTAGAATTCAACATACAGTTACAGTCGATATCATTGCAATTAGGCTTTTTTGTGCAATATAATGTTTAAGGAAATGTTCATAGCTGTTCAAGTCTGTCCCAAAACAATAGTTTTTAAACCGGTTTTGCCTGCTTTAATCATTCCACCTGTCCATACCGGTTGTGAAGATATGACTCAGTGCTCTTTCAGTGTAAGTGACATTTGGTGCCCCATCACTTACATTGGAAGCACAATAGGACGGGATCCCTGAGCAGCCAGTATGAATAGGAGGAATGATCACATCGACCAATTTCAATCTCCACACCTGGCTTGAAATATTGTGAACCTAGTGTTTCAGACATAATACATTAAGTGCTAATTTGTAGATAGTTTATGGATGCTGTTACTCCCCCAATCAGCAACCCCTAACAAATAAAAAAATGCATGGAGTCTAGAGTACAGAATTACTCAGCTTACTCTGGAAAAAGGAAATAACTTCTGTTGTTATTGTAGAATGGGGACAAAATCAATTGATTATTTAATACAGTATATATAATTTACTAACTCAAAAAGTGTGTTTACTCTTTTAAGCAAAATTTTCCTTCAGAAAAAAGGGATTAAAAAAAACATCTAGCGATTTAGCAGATAATAATTTTATATTTCTTGCAGTAAATAGAAAAAGACCTTCCCATATTTGACAGTCCAAAGGCCACCACGTGTGATAACAGTGTAACAGAATGAAACAGGGAGGAAAAAAGAATCAAAGGGTGTAAATGGATTTGATCTTTAACCAGTTAAACACCTCGCCAGGTCCATTATCATAGCTTGTGATCAATTATTCATGGTGGGAGAAGCTCAGGGGTCAGGTGTTACCTTTGTAAACATTGGCTTCCCGTGCTGGGTGACCATGGTGCACTGATCACAGTCCAGGGTGATGCAGGAGTTGTGGAAAGACTCCTTGGAGTGTTTTAGGATGTAGTGGAGCTCGGTGACCCCTCCCTCAAACACCGTGCTGAAATAACGGGGGATCAACGTCCGACCGATCGCTGCAGGGAGACAAAAGAGAGGGCAGAGCTGCTAAATATAAAAGGAGACCAAAGGTGAAAAGATCTGGAGAGAAGAGGGCTGAGATAAGCAAGAATATGGTGACATTATTACATACTGCCACTAATACAGTCTCACTAATAGACTAGAATGGCGATGATACTACGAGTAATAGGTTTATTACTACTATTACTGTTCACTGTACAATTTTTAAGCAACTATTGGTGTTACTAAAACTGCTACTACTATATATGTTAGCTATATAACAACAGGATACTGCTACTAATATTATGACTTAGTTACTCAGGTCCCTGAGCTCTGGATCCAATACCAAATCAATACTTTTTTCCCATACATTTACAGAGCAGTTCAACATTTTGGAAAATTCTCTTTCTTGTTGAGAGTTAGATGAGAAGATTGATACCACTCTCATGTCTGTGCATTCAGTATGGAGCTGCAGCCATTAGCCTAGCTTAGCATAAATACTGGAAACAGGGAGAAATAGCTAGCCTAAGATCTTTAGCTCTTAAAACACAAATTGTTATTTTTACATTTCGGTTTGGATTAAACAAATGAGATGAGTCTACTGCAATGGTGCCACTTGCTTACTTACTGTTTGTACATCTCACATTATATACATTAATTTAAGTTCCTCTTTATAAGCTGTTTATCCATCACAGTTTATATATGTATATACATACCTATCTACAACCTGTTCTCATTATGTATAGTATATACATACTGCATTACTATTGAACCAGTTTACATTACAGTTATATTACATATTGTATACATTTTACTTACCTGTGTACATTATTATATTTTACTTTTGTTTTTCTTACTTTATATTTTAGCTGCTGCACTATTTTATGTCTGATATTGTAAATAAATTTTATTCCACGTGCATGATTTTTCTAAAAAAAAAATGTATTTTTATATATATCTTTAAGATCACAGTTGGTGGGCGCCTAAGATCTAAGAATTTCATTGCCAACAACTGCGTCACTGTAATTGATGTGTACATGACAAAAAAAACCTTGAACTTAATACTTGCAGACAATGATGCATTCATGAGAGTGCTATCAATCTTCTCATCTAAAGGAGGTAAAACAAATTTAATGACTAACAATGACTTTATTGACTAATTTCAGGAATATGAATTTATTTATCTACAAAAAAAAAGAAAAATATGATAAATGTCTAAAAACCAGCAGTCAAGAACTTCAACTACTGAGTAGTTGTAAAACTGTTACTAATAGTAATCATAGTAATTGTAGTTTTTAGTACTAATGTTACTGTTACTGTGTTTATTAAATAACAGAGGCACATATTATGGACATAATATATACTAGATATTCTGGACATTCAAAAAATATATACACAAAAATATTAAATTTTTTTTTAAAAATGAAAGAGAACACAATCCCAAATGAAAAAAGTGGTATTTAGTTTATGTGGTAAGAAAAGCCTAATAGCAAGAAAACGGCTTGATAAGGACATCTGCTGTAGATTCATTAATCAAGATAAACATTTTATTGGCTGTCAAAAGCTCCTTGGAGGAGGAAAAACTGATCAGATGTTCAAATGAATAAAGCTGATTAAATATTTGAGAGCAAAGATGTTCTGCTTTTCCTACCTGACCCCTTTTCTATTGTAAAAATAATCAGGAAGACATAATTCTAGGAAGACGGAAAAGACTGTTAAGTCTGCTGTTTATTGATTTGACTTTAACTTCTGTACTCATTACAGCTGTTGCCAATTCCCTTAGTTTTTTTGTTTTTACCTTGGTGAACTCCCTCTAAGTTTATCTTTAAGAATATCTACTAAATCCTTAAAACATATGAAAAATGTTCATATTCAAATATACAGAGCAGGTATTCATTCATATTTTTCCCTGATCCCGTCTCATTAAAAGCTGAAAAGCCTTATAATTGGACTTAACAATACATGCATAACAATAATCCCACACAAATCATTAACAATATAGTAGTGCTGTAGGAATCATTAGAAATCTGAATGAACTTGCTGCTACATATATGCTATTTAACAGCAGCCGTCTTGCTAGTTGTGGTCAATTTATGAATCAAAATTGTAAAGGCAACGAAACTACTGGATTGTGCTGAAACCTATTGATTCACCCAACACTGGGCAGCCTTCAGGAAACCTGTTCGCCATCCAAGAAATACTCAAATCTTTTATTCTTAGATTGAGTCTGATTTCCCCCTGAAACAAGTGTCAAATAAATCTTCCAGTGCAGAGAGGTAAATTCAACTCTTTCCAACACATCTGAAGATTAAAGGTTTTCTTGAAACAACTGACTATCATGAATTGGGGGCTCTCAATCCACTTCTTCCAAAATATGACACCTCATATAATACACTCAGTTTTGAATATTCCTCATATGAGTGAGGCTGCACAGGGAAGAGGAGAGTATTTTCATATATATTTCAGAATAATATGATTTCATGACTAAGTTTGGTATTAAACAGAATTATTAAGATGGACAACTTCTGCAGCACAAAGTTTTTGCAGAAGCCTAAAGAGACAATGAACATGCTGCATGATGAAAACTAGAGGAGGAGTCAGGGAGGGAGAAAGTGTCTTCAGTGTTTTATAGCCCTCAGGCTTCGTCTGGTTTCTATCTCCTCTGTGTTAGCTGGCTTCAAGGAGAAGAATGGATGATACGGAGAGAGAGAGGCTTATATTTCCCATTACATTATGGATGCACTGTGATGGCATGCAAGATACAGATTCCTCAATACTTGGATGTATTTTATATTATGAAATCATGTCCTAAAAATGCCTTTCATTCTTAGCTTTTAACTTTGGATTATGAAAATATTAACAGTATATTTTGTTAATAGCCATTGGTTAATTTGGCAAAAATAAAAATAAAATCTCACACAAGAGCTTCCTCATCATTTCTTTGACAAAACAAAACACTGTCTTTAGCAACACCATCGCACCAAAACTTCTGCTTTACAGCTTAAGGGGTTCTTTTGTCTCAGAGCTTCTCTACCTCTGCAACATCAGTAAAAATCCCACTCTACCTCTCCGCTAAGAACCTGAAATCCTGCTACACGTCTTCTCTCCACCAGACCAGAGTGGAGGCAGTCCAGCTTTTTATACATTAGAGCTCCTTTTATCATTAGACTTGTATGATATTGACAAAAAACAACTTGAGATGCTTCAGATGATCACATAACTACATTATAGGCTATACCATGAAACCAATTTCCAAAATGTCTTTAGTCACTTTTCTAAAAACGTTGTGACGTTTTTTTTACGAAAAGGTTGCAACTAATGATTATTTCTACACTGAATTAATCTATAGTTTATTTTGATCTCAAATGTTCGAAAATTGTTGACTTGGTTCCTAGGTGCCATCTCCCGAAATGTCTTGTTTTGCCCCACCCCCAAACACTCAAAAAACCAAAAAAGATATTACATTTTCTAATTATCAACAGATTAAGAAAATGTATCGAAATTAGTGGCATCCCTAGCAACTTGCAGATCGCAATCTCAACTTCACCCTCCCCTTCCAAGCACAAAGGAGATAGTGTGGTTGCCATGAAAGGCGCGGAAAATGCGAACAGCCCTATCTAGAGCCAGTTTTTGGTCTGTCCATTCTGGGCTACTGTAGAAACATGGCAGCCTCCATGGATGGCATCTGTTGACATAAACAGCTCATTCTAAGGTAACAAAAACATAAGGATTCTAATAATTATACACTAACTATGAATAGTTATGGATATTAGATTCAATTTCTTCCAACAGATCCTCCTAAATGTTAGACACTGAATCTTTAAACAATGATCAAAATTGAAAATATCCATTTCCATTGAAAGAAATTATCGATAATCGAAAATGGCATGGACTTGTAAGAGATGGATGATCTTTGCAGTTCAGGGGTTTGCCCCTGCTTTTATTTCAAAATTATATTTAGGCCGAAAAGTGAGCAAAACGGGGCAGCAGGATTTACTCCCAGAATACTAAGAGCAAAGGATATCCCTTCAAATGGCAGCAACGCTTATATGTGATCAGGGATTCTACACAGAACCAATTAGAAGAAGATGCGTGCAACACAGGCGTTTTGCAAAATTGTAGGCCCCACCCCCTCCTTCTGGTAAGCTGCAGAGCTCAATTGCTGCAGTTTCTGCTAAAACTTGGGTTGAGCAGCCGTGGCGACCGCAATTTGCAGAAACGATCCGCATCCGGAATTCATTACACAACCAAAGAATAAACCTATAGTGGTGTTCTGCTGAACCACTGGCTGCTCTAAGCCGTCACGTCCAGACGTTTGCCCACCCTGCCCCGTGCCACAAGAAGCCCCCCCCCCCCACACCAACTTCCCACCACGACCCTCTGAAACCAGGGAAACTGCACATTCCCAACTTTGTTCCCTGTTATTTGGCACTACACCCGCACTACTCTCACCTGTTTAATTACCATATTTATCTTATCTATTTTATGGTTCCATCAATGTAAATAACTTAAAGGGTGCCTTAATTCTTGCGATGTGGTATGTTACTTTGTATGTCTTGTTGAGCTGTTTATTTATGTCCTGCTAAATTTTGAATTGTTTTCTTATGTCTTGTTGATTGTTTATTTTTTGTCTTTTTCTATTATATAGAACATTTATTTTTTATTGCCTGCACTGTGGGTCTGAGAGGACTGAAATTTCCTCTATGCTGTATGTTGTGCATGTATAGCATATTTGACAATAAAGTTGACTTGACTTGACTTGACTCATTTTCAGCACCGTCCTGCTTCACACTCCTGCACACATACATGCCTGAGAGATGCACTCCAACCACAGGCTTCATCCAAACATCACTGGGCAGTTCCACTTGAGCAACTTGACTTGCTCAAGGGCAGGGCCAGTTACTGAAGTGCTACTCATTCACTGCTCAGGGGATCTAAACCAGCAACTGTTTGGTCCTAAATTGACATTTGTAGCGCTGGCTGCAAACTTTTAATGTCCCGTCATTGAAGTATTCAGATCCCATCTGAGTTTTTTTTTTTGGAATATTTTTGAACTTTACTTCAGTTGGCCATCTCTACTGGGATTATAAGACACCTTAGCAAAACACTGACATTGTTTACAGTGCACCAATATATAAAGAAAACTATGAGCTACACTGATCATGCAACAGTTTAAGTGGGCATATAAAAAAGATGAAAAAGTCATCCACCAAGAATCTGCTGCCAAAGCAGCGCCTTGCCAGATGCTGCCGCATTTCATTTTAGCTAATTTGAGCCAGGTTCAATTTTTTTGCTGGATGACCGTGTGTTTTTTATTCATTTTTTGTTGCTTCTGCATTGGCATCCCGCTGCGTCATCGGACTGGCCTCATTAAAATGAATGAGGGGGCTGTGTTTTTATGCAGGGCTAATGTCAGTCTGAACACTGACTAAATCAGTGATTCCCAGGGGTACCCATGGGAGCACTTTTGCAGTTACCAGGGGTACATGTAACTGTGGAGTAGCTTGGCTAATTTGAACAAATGACTATGATTTGGTAAAAAAAAATAAAATAAAAAAATACACACATATTTGTGTTTAGGAGGATGAGTAGGATTTATTGGGGCTGATCTTTAGTAAATGTATTGTAATAACCAATAAATTACAATCAATGGTGAACTGACTGCACAGGTCGACCCATCAACCTAAGGCAGTTCTAACACCTTTACATGGTGTGCTCTGCGACTGAGATTGCGATAACTAGATACTATGTGAGAAGAGAAGTACAAACTATAGCTTAATGTGATAGATAAATGACTGAAACATCCAGCCTCTGTCACTCCAAGTGGTAGTACTACAAATGCAAACTTGACCAAAGCCTAAACATCGGCTATACTCCAGGGTCATGTGTCTTGTATGAAGAAAATGTAACAACTTCTTTTTTATAGATAATTAAAAGTGTTAAATAATCAAAATGTTTAAATGTACACGTGGATTATGAGTGTGTTGATGAAGGGGTGCTTGAGTCCGCTGTGGGGGTAAAAAAGGTTGAGAAACACTGTTGGCAACCCTTAAAACACTATACTAGAATGCTTTTCTTTTTAACACTGTTGGTTCGAGTTGCAATCAACCCTTTAATTCCACTAAGTGTTAGTGACCCGTTGTGCCCACCGAGCTACGCCGGACTGTTAAATAACAGCAAAAACAAAACAACCATAAATCCTGACATTGGGATTATTAAGGCGAGCATGTTGGGATTTCCTTTAGCCTCTCGTTCCTCGCCTAGTGGAACAAGTCTCTCTGTTCCTCTACATTTTGCTGCCCGTCAAATCTCCATCATTAGAACACTGCTGGGGAAAAAAAAAAAACGGGACAGCCACATTATCCAGCAGCACATGGCCTCTGATTTCAAGCAGAAATAATCCATCTTAGAGTCAACACTCTGTTGGCTAGAATTATGCTCTTTCTCTCCTTCCCCCAGGGTGGGTGGGTGGTCAGGAGGAGGTATGTGTGTAGAAGAGGATTGGTGGGGGGGGCAGTGAGGCCTGAGAATAAAACTTCATTTAGAAGTGAAATATCCCCAAAGACAGTGGCTCGAGAGGCTCTTGAGGTCAGGCTTCGATGGTAGAGTCTCAATCGAGAGAGAGAGAAAGCGAGGGAGATGAGGATGATGTTGGCGGTTGGGTGAGGGTGTGGGGGATGTGGAAGAGGGAGGCAAGGGGGAGAAGGGGGGATGTACCCGTGACTGGCATGTTTTTCAAATTCGATAAAGTCAGGCATGACTAAATAACACATAAAATGTTTGGCATCGTGAGCAGTGGCTGAGGGAAGAGGAGGGAGGGAGGGTGAGCTGCAGGGTCCACTCGGCGTGGATGACTGTGTAAATGATGCTCCCTCTCTCCTTCTCTGTATCACTTGCACTGCACTCTCTCTCTCTCTCTC
>NW_023339785.1:5765309-5765536 GCF_004916995.1 Morone saxatilis
TCTCTCTCTCTCTGTATCTCGCTCCCTCCCTCGCTCAGCCTCCACCATGGTTGAAAAACAAAGTACGTCTAGGAGTGGAGCTGACTGCTAATGCGGAGGAGCTCTGTGGAGACGAGGGGGAGGAAGGGAGGGTAGTGGGGGAGGAGGAGTAGATGTGTGGTGGGGGGTAGAGGGACTGGGACAGAAAAAAAATGAGCAAGGGATGAAAGAGAGAGAGAGAAACAGAG
>NW_023339785.1:5765636-5766886 GCF_004916995.1 Morone saxatilis
GGGGGGGGGGGTGTGATACGCAGGTGATACGCAGATCTGCTTCTTGCCCACCTCACCAAGCCATGCAGGAGTTCTGGTTGTGTCTTCTCAACCAAAACTGTCCTAATAAAACCCAGTGTGCATAACCCAGGGTGACAGAGTGATAGATAAGCATGTAATGGTAGCCATGCTAGCAAGTTTTGGATCATTTCAAGCGCAGTAGTCTTGTCTTTCTCTTCAAATATTTTCAAGGCTCCCTCGCTCAGTATTTATATTCACTGAAAAATGGGAGACAGTGGATTGTTCAATGAACAGTTGCAGATGCAGTTAGTGTAATTCATTATTATTTTTCAAACATATTTCAGTCTTTATAATTAATTTAATCTTGAGGAATGTAAAGTCTACTAGTCTCAATCATGTTGAAATAGATTTAATAAAATGAGATATGTTTTCTTAAAAAAGAAAGCCAGAACAGGCTCAACAACGGCCAAGGACTGTTACACTTTCTTTGATGTCAGAGGATTTGTTGTGGATCTTGAGAGCTTTCTACACAGTGGAGGTAATTGAAACTTAGCTGATGTTGAAGTTAGAGATGGTTAATGAGCATTATTTTTACTAAGCTGTTATCCAGTTTATCTGCCAGTGGGCGACTTGAGCTAGTTAATGTTAATTCAAATGTTAGCTACCATTCACTCGTCACACTAAAATTAGCAATCAAATAGCTTTTAAAACCTTATCCATTATCATTGTTTCATTAAATGTGTGCCCAAGTGTGCTGTTGCAGTCTTATTGTATTTTTCTCTCCAGAGGGACATCGGATTGTTTCACCTGTGTGGCAAGTTTTTACAAGTAGAGGCAAACAGCTCAGTCAGTCACAATCAGTTGGAGATGTGCAAGGACAAATGAGTGTTTCATTTCAGGTGACAGCAAAGGAGAGCAACAGTTCAAATTATACAGTGTTTTCAAATGTTAACATTTGATTGTTTTAAAATATAAATATATATATATGTATGGTTTTTCTCCAGTCAAGGGCATTGATTGATTTCTGATGTGTTTTGAGTGATACTCTAAAGTCTTCATGGTATTCACACTCAGTTTATGTTTGTGAGGAATAATGAGTCTTTAATTTCGGGGACACTGAGCAGTGCTCCAAAACATCAAAAGGTTCAAGAAGTTGAAAAAATTCAATTATTTAAAAAATGTTCAAAATAAATTCCTGTACAGTATTTTTTTTGTGTCATTATTCTTTTTTCAGATAAATTCAGAATTTG
>NW_023339785.1:5766896-5769013 GCF_004916995.1 Morone saxatilis
AACATATGAGTGAAACATAAGGACTACAATCAAATAACCATTTCTGCTGTTTTTTCTTAATCAGGATAATTAATCATCAATGTTCTTTTAACATGAGAGACACTGGACCTGCACTATAAGTTATTGTGTTATTAAGGTTCAGTATTTTAAGATTTTAGATTTCATACCTTGTTAAGCATTATCAGTTATGGAAACCACATAGAACAAACCAGTTAACTATTTAAAAGTCACTATAGTTGGGAACTAAAAAACACTTTGAAAGATACCAACCTGATTTTAATCATTATTTAATTAAGACTGCTGAAACGTCATATCATCTTCATCTGAACTTCAGAATGATTCATTCATTGAGGAGACCACAGTGGGAATACATTTAATGTAATACCGGGATGCCAATGCATAAACCAGGACTATCGTCAAAGACAAGATGGTGTGGCAAGATTGCAAATACAGTTATCCAAATTGGACTGTTTTGTATGTTTTCTATCTATTATAATCTATCTAAAAAGTATAACAACCAATGTTGCAAACGGAGACAGGATATGCGAGTCAGCCATTATGCGCACGGAAACGTAGTTAAAAGCTCAAAACAAGCAATCTTATTGGCTGTTAGGCATCAAATAATAACTGTATGTAATGACTATGACGTCTATTTTAGAACATACAACAACTGGCACTGGAAAAATCCAAAGAAAGAAAGGCTCGACACAATAGTTCATCATGTGTCAGTATCAGAGAATGACTTCAAATCAGTAAAGAAGATGTTGGACCCCAACACTCCAGAAGGGCTAAAGAAAGTGTGGTTTGATGTTCAACTACACTTTGGACACAGGGAAAAGGGGCAATCGGCACCTTTAAACCCACGTCATTCACCACCAAAAGAGACGAAAACAGGCTTAAGTATCCAACGCTGGCCTTCAACGGACATACAAAGAATCCCAATGACCCTCAGGAGAAGAATAAAGAAAGCACAAGGGGATTCAATCAATCTGTGGTGATAACAAAAAAAAGATAGTCCACTGCACTATAGGCAATAGGCTCTCCTGGCAGGCAACCTATTTCTTAGTAAGAACAATACTTTATGAACATGTTAATAAAAACGGTTTAAATTGGAATGTGTCTCAAACTTTCACATTGCCCTACTTGGTAACCGTTTTATAAAAGCAATAGCTCACTCCAGGCCGTAATATATTGTGATTATATCACAGCTAAGGGGCGATGTTTGGCCCAACACGAAATATACCATGGCCTGTCGTGAGCTATTGCTGAAGTAGGTCTCCAGCCTTAGATATGCAGTGTTCCTCTTAGCTTCTAACTTTGGTGCATGTTCATTTTGCTCTCCTGATATTGTTCTGCTTTACTGATTGCTTTTGGCACATTTTTAACACATCTTCTGCACCCAAAATCATTTTTCATAAAATAGCAATCTTTTTATCAAAGGCTCTTACAAAGAGAGACATTTAACAGTCCAATGACATGGTAAAATGATGGGTATTAAGTTGTATTTGCACAACATTACTGTGTCATTAACTGTGAATAATGATAGGAAAATATTAGTATTTGTCAAAAGTCAGTTGTATATTGTGTTCTATTAGATTATCTTATATATTATACACTTTATATATACACTACATTAATTGACCAAATATAAGTTAATAAGTAATATATAACATATTTATTGCATGTTTTACTAGAATAACAAATCTATAATGGAAATAATCATTAGTTGCAGCCCTACAAGAGTCCAACATTATATATTCAGATTGCTTGCTTTGTCCAGCTAATAGCCTCAAAATATTCAAAAATACAAAAGATATTCAATTTAATTACCAACTAAGTGATTAATGAACTAATCATTTCAGNNCAGTGACATGAGAGACACAATCATTCACCACACTTCCAAAAAAAGGAGCCTCATCAGCCCCATGTTGTAGCCCCATGTTGAAAACACTATCATTTATCTTTTAATAGGCAGTCAGATTACACACTCACCAACGGCGCACAAGACAAACAAACTTCAGACAAATAACTGCAGAATGACAAAACAACGTGCATGCAGTCCAGACAAGATGAAATATATTTGTTGGCAATCTTTTTTTTTCTTTTCTTTTCTCTTT
>NW_023339785.1:5769113-5783731 GCF_004916995.1 Morone saxatilis
ACACACACACACACACACTTATGGACACAGATCAAACCAACAATCGCAATATGCACAGATGCATGAGCTCATGTTTGACATATGTACAGAAAATGCTAAATGTTCTTCTATCCCACCAAAAGACCAAAACCAACAATGCATTAGTTCGTCTCTCAATAGGCTACTTTCCCACCTCCCTACCCTGCCTGTGTCACTCAGCCCCAAGCTCATTCATTCCTACTGATGGCATGCAGTAAAATCTTTAAAATCAGGTCACAAATATATTGTTTCATTCTGAAAAAGGCCTAAATAGTTTCCTAAAACAGATGGGCATATTTTTAGGATATGTTATTCAAATGGGAGTGAAGAGTGCATTTTTTGTGGACTATTTTCTGCTGCGGATTAATACACGTTTGGTGCACTAATCAGTATTCACAGCAGCAGGACGATGTAGTGCATTGTAATGAAGGAACACATTACACGTTGGAAGGTAGAAGATATACCAGGCTTTGGCTACAAAAATATAGAATATCAAACTTCTCAAAAATATTTCTCAGAAGTTAGGACTGAGTATTAAATGGAATTACTTGCTACCATTGCCAGTCCTGATGTTCCGTGTTCCGTGTTCACACCTTGCCATTAGTGAACCAGACAACTAATCTGACCATGCCAACTTTAGGTACTTTTAAACATCAAATGCATTAATACATTTCAGTTCCACAATATTATTGAAGTTTGATACCCATCTCTAGCCTTGTGTATGTCAATACTTGAAAAACATGGACTCGAGGGCAGTGTGTGTAGGAGCATGGTTGTAGTTTTATCTTGTATGTATTTTACATTATCTGTGTGCTGTTGTGTGTAAAATGTGTGCAAATGGTTTTATATTCACTGTGTTTATGTGCATGGAGGACTTTTATATGTGTATGCTGTATATGTGCTTGTATATTCTTCTGTGGTTCTCGTGTGTGTATATACTGCACACATTATATGCGTCTGTGTGATTCTGCCTGTGCTAGTAAGTGTTTCATATCTGTGTGTCAGTTGACATTCATGGTGCACAGGAGAACAGTAGAGCTATATGTTGTGAGCTGGCTGAATTTGTGCTGTCCATTCTCACACACACACTGTACACACACACATACGGCATATACTGTAATGATGCACCTAGGGAGTACAGAGGCAGCTAGGTAAACAATATGCACACCCACATGCATGAACAAAAATAAATACATGTAAACATGCAGAGAAACATAAGTGAACTTCACCATCACCTCTTCCCTCCCTCCTGAGTAAACAGACCATCATTATCCTTTCTACAAATTTAAATACAAGATTCTGTATTCAAACAGGCAATACCTTTGAATAAGGAAGTGAATTTAGTGCATCTAAGGTTTTGCATTTTTCTTTTAGTTTGTTTATTTATGACTATATGTTTCTATTTATGTAAAGTATAAAGAGTAGTTGCTTCCCCACCTCTTATGATTATTATTTCAGCCATGTGACTTGTCCAAGAGCCCTTATTAAGCAAGGCACTTAATTTCGAACAGCTCACCTGCTGTAAGTCACTGAGGGCAGACACGAGCTTCATGCTAAATGCCTCAAATATTCAACCTAAAACGCTTCAAACCAGAAGTTAAAGGTCTATGTATGAGACAGGAAAGAGCAAATACTGTGAAGTTCTTGAGTCAAAGCAGCCCCATAATTTCATACTGAACCAATCACCGAGTATCAATCCTATTTTTCATAGAGTTGAGAGTAAGAGGCTGGAGCCATGACTGGTTGAAATAGTAATAACTATAAAAGAAAGCATGACAGGCTGTCACTAAACACCCTCCATGTGGCAGCAAACACAAGACGAGTTCTACTCTGAAAAGAAAGTCATTACCTGGAAGTCATTACTTAAAGTTCATCATCAAATATCTGCAAAATATAGACAATCTACTGTGTTGAAGGGTAATCATTTTGTGAGCCACAGATTAAAGCTACTTCTATCCTTTGAAAAGTACCATCATTTGGGTCTAATTTTGTGCTATCAATCATTTTTGCAAGAAAAGGTGTCCTTTTTTTTCTGAATGGCATTATCTCATTTTGGAATCAGACTAGTCAATCCCACTCAGACTTGTCAGCACCGTTCTTTCCAACCTGTCCAGCTAGTTGATGACTGAACCGCATGCTGCTGAAATACACACAAATTAAAACGTGGGGGGAAAAAGAGGCAAGAAAGTCGGGAGATACTCAGTGGGCGATTATGCAGCAAATGCAGCTTTCCGCAGTGCAGAAGAGAAAAGGATGGAAATGAGAAGGGGGAGAGCAAGGAGAAATTGTGGATGATCCATAACGTCTGCATCCTGCAAATATTCATCAGACGATCGCTGGCTCATTTCAATGGCCAGGTGGAGCTTAGAAGATAGAGCAAGGCACTTACAGGTTAGCGGTTCAATTCCCTTTGAGGTTTAGTGGAAAGTAGGGGGCACTAACATTTACAAGGTGAGAGGTTCAGTTCCCTGTGTGGCTTCCTGGAAAAACCAAGGCACTAATGCTCAGATTAGTCCTCATTCTATACAACCAAATACAGACTTATTTTTTCATAATTTCAACATTTATTTCTACTTGGAGTGGGTAATATTAATAAAATAATAGTATATATAACGTGTGTATCCTTTATCCAATAACCTTTTAATTTTGGGCTGCATAAATAAAATTGACTTATTGGCATTTAGGTTTAGAAAAATGGTGAGTATCTGCGCTCTGAATTAAATCAACCAAAATGTTAAGTTCTTGACCCTACTTCATCAGGCAAATGGACAACAGGACAGGTTATATGTAGGCCAAGAATGTGTTTTTATTGTTCCTATCATAGTCAAGAGACTACAAATAAGAATTACAAACCGGCCCTCCCAATACATTAATAAGATATTAAATAGTTAATACAATACACACATTTGACTGTCTATATATCTGACCAGAATGAGATAAGGGGAGACTACAGCTAAAGGATGATCAACCACATCACAATATAGGGCGGTGTTTTAATGTAACAAATACAAACACTGTAGGAAAGTGACTCTTAAGAGGACAGATTTACAAAAAAAAGGCTTGATATCAAACCCCAAAATAAATCCAGAAAGTGTCACGTTGGAGTCATTTTATGCTTTGTTTTTGTTGTCACTGTATTATGATGTATTGTGTGTATGTCATGTCACATAACATCATGCTAGATGAAGAGCAAATATAAACAGACATTTGGGATCACTGGTAGAAGCTAATGTGTGGACTGTGCTGTATCGTTTGAAGCATTTGTTTTCCCAGTGGACTGCCTTGATTTTTAACACTTCTGCACTTCATTTTTACATTTAAGGCATTCAGCTTTCTCCCCAAGTGATTCCAATCCCAAGTGGTAAAATGACAGAGCAGGGATTTAGTGTCTCTCTCGAGGATAATCTCTGACTTTCCAGTTACTGAATGGTCTGTGTAACCTCCTCTACCTCATAACCTATACATAAGGTTAGGCTAAAGCAAACAGATTATGGGACCTGAAAACCCAGTAGATCAACAGACTCAGATAGGTAATATTGATTTTTTTTTTCTTCAGCCAGTGACGAGTGTACAAACCAGCGCTTGCTTAGACCTACACTATGTGTTGTAATCAATAAGCTAAGCTAAAAATACTATTAAAATCAATTATTACCCCTCGGTGTAAGCTACTGTTGATGATCAGTGAGAGCAGAGAAGCATGGATGAAAACCAAGCTGACATATTGATCTGTGAGCCTAATCGATGGTTGAGGAGAGACTGCACTACTTGGCAAACAAATGTCTGTTTTCATTGACTCATATCTCTATGTAAATACCCATCATGAGCTACCATTACTGGGTCAACGGGGAAGGGTATTAGATCATTGGCAAACTGATTAAGTTAACTGTTTGTCAAGCCTCTGACAAACAGGATTGTCACAAAGTGCTTCACAGAGGACACAAGCAAAATGTACACAGCCCGAGTGACAACATGCTTCTGATTTTTAAAGCACAAGTTCAGATTTAAATTGTGCCTTAAACTCATCTGCCAATACGAACATTGACATTCACTTGTTCTATATCTATGCTGTCGATTTTTTTTACACCACTGTAAAAACTTCACAATCCCTGCTCTGTATAAAAAATGCAACCTAAAAGTTAAGCTGTACCTAAAGTTTAAGCAGTCAGATAAAAGAGGGATTTGTGTGTAACTTGATGTGGGGCTACGGCAACTACAGAGATACTATGTCGGGACCACAAGAACTGTGAGTGTTTTCACCTAGTTTCCAGTGTTGGTACAGACTGTTGACAGTGAAAACGACATCTCTAAAAAAGTTAAAAAAGAAATAAGGAAAGACTTCCCATCATCGCTCTGTAACAGTACAAATTCAACCTGATGGTTAGGGCGTGCAAGAGGTGATAAGATGAATCTGAGAGATCACAAGATGATTAACAGAAAAGGAAAGCCAAGAAAAAACATGTCTCTGTAACATAAACTTTTTCATGCTTAGGCTTTTTACAAATATGTTGCTTTATTTGTAAATGACTGGATTTTTATTTTTTATTTAACTTTTTCTGGCTTCCAAAAATAATTCAAATACAATCCAAGACCAAAGATCAACTGGCAGAAACCATGCAACATGTAATGAAACGCATGGAATACAAAATTTCTTTTGCTAAAATTGCAATTTTTTTCTTTAAAAATAATACAAAACTATTCATTGATTATCAAAACAGTTGAATATTATTGTTTATGTCAATCAATTAAACAATTATTTAACTATTCTTTGCAGCTCTACCTGATCATGGACAATACTTCCATACTATCCTACTGTTGTTTGGGACTATTACTGGTGCAATCCAACTTTGAACTATAAATCAAAACTGACTTTTGTTTACTCCTTATACCAAGTATGAAACCAGCTTCACCCAATTTAACTGGATATCTTATCTCAGTTGTTTTAGTACAACTGTAAATGTGTGTTTCCTTGCTGAGACGTGGCAGGGATACATCCTGGTAATTGCATGTAGGATTGTTTCTGGGACGAACACAAACCAACAATAAATTTACACATGACTAACCATGACAAAGGTAGCCACTTTGTTTGGCTAACTCAGACTGCTAAAGCATCATGTTTGCTTTGGCTGAACTTAAGAATAGATTCAGATTCTTCTTCGAGAGTATGCAGAGGAGGAATTGCTACTGCAACCACCAACTCTTCGAATGTACATATGCCATGTGGGTACTGTGTAAAGTCTAAAATCTGAACTTGTCCTTTAAGATCAAAGCCAGTGTGAGTTTACATATAGGCAATATGGTGCATCTAGTGTCCCAAAACAGTGGAGAAAGGGTTAAAAACACACAGCATATATTCTAGAGGCACACTTACACACAGACATACTGGGGCCCTCGCTCAAAAGTGAACACACACACACTCATGCATGCACACACTCGCTCAAACACACACCAGAATGTGGGAATCACTGCCCAGAACATGAAATATTCATCAGTCATAAAACTTTAATTCAATCTCTCTCTCTCTTTCTCTCTCTCTCTCTCTTTCTCTCTCTCTCTGTATTTCCTGTCATTGGGGTCTGCTGTATTCTATTTTGTGAGGTAAACACTCCCCCTGCAACGAAAAACAATAATAGATTTCATTAAAACCCCTTTTGCACAATTGTCCAAACGCACGAACCAAAGCACATCATTAAGACACTGCTACATTTGAGATGGAGGAAACCAGTGTTCACATAGTTCAAAATTACATTTCAAAAAGCTGCTGGGTGGCAAGGAGTGGAGCGGTCCGCGTTCAATACTGCGATGCTGAGTTTGAGAGGTCCCCTGTTATCGAAGCTGTGTCACTCAAACCATGGAATTCAAACGTAGACAAGAAAGGTATAACCATACCAATGGCTCAATGTAGTTTATAAAAAGAGCAAAACCAGCAGCACATAAATTTTTTTAATCACACTACAGCATTTTAACAACCAAACTGCGGGACCACAGTAGAACAAAGGTTGACCAAAGACAGGCAAATACTATTTCTGTGTCCCTAAAATGACTTTACCCTAGCATAAGTTTTCTTATTCCCGTCACTCATAAAGCATGTCTTAGCATGTTCTAGTGTCTAAATTGTCATGATGCCAAATCATGACTGAACTTAACCTTAAAGTCATGAAGAACACAGATTTTCTAAAGGTAAAAAGTGCTTTTAGTGCCTGAAAATTCCTGTAAAACGTGAGTGAAATACGTTGCTGTTGGACATTTTGCAGATGCAGTATATTAAGAATGGACATTTTGCGACTTAAATATCGATTGCAAAAATATAGATTAAAAAGGTTTCTGTATTATGTTAATGAGAAACCTAATTCTGGCAGCATTACAACATGTTTGCTTTTGCATAAACCTTTTTTTTTTATGAGACAGGGTCGTTATTTGTCAGATCTTAAAACATACGAGGACATAAAGAGTAAGAAAACAGCAGCTTTGTTTTATTCAGAAATACGACTAACTTGTAACTGTCTCAATAGTTGTAATGTAAATATGCATGTGCTTTTGGACAGATATTGTTCATTTTGAGTTTATTGGCTAGAAAATACAGTAAGATCATGTAACTTGAAATTGACGTGAAAGGCCATCCAGTTGTAACAAGGTGGACCAGCCTTTCCTCCCTAGTCTTATAACAGCTAACAAGCTGAGGGCTGAGTGCACTGCTGGAAAAATTCAGCAGTAAACAGTCTTCTCTGTGCACCAATACACCATTATTATGTGATGAACCTTACGTCTTTCACAGCTCTTCAAAAGTGGTTGTGTATGTAATTTGACAAAACATGGAACAACAGCAATAAAATAAGATGATCTGATGAAACAAGCACAAAAAAGTCTCAAATTAATATTTAAAAACTAAACAAAACTATCTAATAATCATAAGCTATGCTGTGTTAATTAAACCTCACAGTACATTTTCTATGTTTTGAGAGGAATAATCAAACAAAAGCAGAGAAAGGCGCTTTTAACAGCAGCCGAATACTGCTGGTAATTTACAGAGGAAGAAAATCAAGATACTGTATGTCTTTGTCTCGTTTTCTCAACATCTGCAGACCAGTTTCGGCCGAACGAACCTCTATCATTTTGACTTCCCCAGCAGAAATCTGGGGAGGGGGGCAAGCGAGAGATAAGGACGAAAGTGTAACAAGAGAGAAAGAAAAACGGCAAAGCAGAAAGACAGAAAGAGAGAGAGAGACACATCTCCAGTCACCCTCATCCAACCTCACGCCACGCGTGGATGGCGACTGTTTGGGCAGAGAGGGAAGCGGGAGGGAAAAGAGGTGATGGGGGAGGGGTGGGGGGAGAGTCGGAAGTGTTGGGGATGGAGGGGGGTATGTCCCCCAGAGGCCAGCCCTCATCCCCTCTTCACCTCCATCCATAATTCAACAGGGGCCACCCCACCCCCCATCCGCACCGACCCCCAGGACGCAGCTCCGCAGGGTGGACACAACACGCAGAGGAGGAAGAGACAAAGACCCACATCACCTCACCAAGCACCACACACACACACCGCAAATAGAGGACCAAATAGTGTAATACCAGAAAAAATGCCAGAACTCAGGGGTGAGAATTTCCTCCATCAGTTAAGGCAAACTCCAGTCACACATGTTGTGAAGGACAAAAGTGGAATATCGTCCAACACTGCATGACGTTGAGTGCTCAACCAGACGCCAAACACTTGATCACGGGATCCTCATAGAGTGAATTAACGGCTCAAACAAACAAACACACACACGCACACACACAGTCTGAGTGTGACTCAGACTCCTGGTGAGCCAGAATCAATGGTAATGAGCATCAGCTTTGCGCTGTTTGGCCTCTGATAATCGAGCTCTGATCTAAAAGAGGCAGCGATACCTGCTAGGCTCTCAGCAGCTTACCTGAGGGAGGGGTGGATTATGGTTATTTGGGCCAGCAGTGGGGGGGGTGGACTTCTTTAGGAGCCACTGGTTTTGTACTTTTTATAATTAATCAATTCTACCCACTGCGATGCAAAAACAGTCTTAAAAAATTAAAACGGTGTCACATGGGTGACTTTATAAGCAACCATTTTCCCCTAAATGAATGAATTCACTAATTTTGCATCAATAACAACTCTACGATATCTGCTTGTGTGGCAACTGAAGCCTAAACACTTGTTTAGGACAAGGAGGCCTTTAAAAATACAATCTGGTGAGTAGAGGAGTAGAATAACTAGACAAACACGTAAAGTGCACTAGCAAGCTATTTACAGTTTGCCTCTCATTCACACACACCAGCAGCAGTGAGCCAACATGCTAGGCTCAGGTCTAATCATCAGGAACTATTTGCTGTTCAGCATCTTGCTGAAGGACATGTTGACAAGAGGAGCTGGTGATCGAACCGCCAACCCTGCAATTAGTGAACAACTCACTACCTGCTGAGCAACAGCAGCCCCATTAGATGTTTACAAATGTAATTCAGTATTCAGTATTTTTAGTTAGAATTTAATAATAACAATAATGATAATAATACAATTTATTTGTATGGCAGCTTTAACACAAATAGTGCTTTACCACAGATCAATTACATGCACCAAATGTGACATATAAAAACAGAATGTCATAACTAATGTACGGTACGATGGCAAAAAAAAATATAGCACAAGGCACTTGCTAAAATACACCTATAGTGCAAGAACTGGTACTACAAGTAAAATAATTTTTTGTGCCATTTAGTGTTTAAGTAAATACAAAAGAATGAGCCAACCAGATGAAAAAGTCACGTTTCATATAATTTTGACTTGAATTTCTCTGATTTGGGAAGCTGTTAGTGCCATGCGAGTTATTGAGGGATGAAAAAAGGGCCACATAAACATTTAATACCTTAAGTAAAGCGGTGCAAGCCCTTTCATAGACTATGGAGACTGATGGGTCTCCACCACACTGTATTATATATAAATATGGATTTCTACATGTGTCAATAACTTTGCACTGTGAACGTGCACTCCTCTGTGTGTGCACTGTATGTGTGTTTTCGTGCATATGCCAACACTTTTTCTACTGCCTGTTTGTATTTGAGACCAGGTGTGCCCTCACTCTGTGATTTTGTGTGTGTGTGTGTGTGTGTGTGTGTGTGTGTGTTTGCAGATCCATGCTTACAAGAACTCTTTCACCGCCTCACTCAGTTTGTGTGTTGTGAATCAGCATGAGCTTACTCTTGCTTCCACTGCGCGTACGATATATGAGTGTGTGCGCAAATGCCAGTCTGTGCGTGCGTGTGTGGTATGCATACATTGCATGTTTTCCAGGTGGAATTCTTCTACTTTCCAGTGTGCAGAAGAAAATGCTATTCATTATTGATAAAACTCTCTCTCTCTCTTTCTCTCTCTCTCTCTCTCTCTCTTAGAGCCCATCTTGTTGACCTTTCTAGAATGTTCTGCTGTTAAAAGCTCATGTTGCACTTCACTCTTCATTTTTTCATGAACTGCATGTTTGTCATCATGATTTGTAGCAAACATTCACAAATTCCATTTCAGCAAAACAAATCGCAGATGTGTCGGGTAGGAGACCTCATGGGAAGACTTTCCCAGGATACTTTAAATGTAATTTCATGTTCATTTCATTTATTACAAAATGTAGGTTCACAACTATTCGCAAACAAAATCCAAATAGTCCTACTGAACACTGCTGTTGCCAGATTCTGCAATACTTCTTTTTCTTTTTGCTCTTCAGGGAGCTGAATTTCAATTTTGCCGAAAAAATCGGTTATGCAGACACACATACAAAATATTTCTAAACCAAATAACCCTCCAACTACCATGTACACATAACATTTGTCAAATGTTTTTGAAGCGACAAAACAAGACAATCGGTTTAAGCGTAGTCTTCATTTGCAAAGCAATTTACAACCATTAGAAGGTAAAATAGACAAGTAAAAAGATGGAGGAAAATGAGGAAGGTAAGAAGGAAGTTGAGGGGAAGGAGTAGAATACGGAGAGAAGAAAGATGAGGGTAAAGAGGAGATAAAGGGGGAAAATGTGGAAGAAGAAGCAAGGAAGATAGTAATGATGACACATGTGGAAGAATGATTTGAGGGATAAACCTGCAGAGGAGGAAAAAACAAGATGAAAGTTGAGAGGAGAATGGAGAGAGAGGGGAAGAGGAGGAGAGTGTGGGAGAGAAAAAGATGGAAAAAAGGTGAGGAAGGAGGAATAGAAGGAAAAGAAGACTGAAAGAGAGGAGGGCTGTTTGAGACATCCATTGTTTCTCAGACTGGAAGGGGAAGCTGGTTTTGTTTTGCTCCGGGGCACACAGAGTGTTGAGAAACAGGAAGCGAGGGGACCTGCCCATCCTCACGGACAGCTGGTGCCCTCCGATAGCTGTTCCCCACTTCCTGTTCGCTACATACAATGGTTCCCACCCTGATCCAGACCACCTCAACTGACCACTCTCCACGCAGTCTGCATACAGACTCCCTTAATTCATCACAAATCTGACAATAACCACTGACACCATACTGTAGGAGCTGTGGGTTTATGAAGTGTTTGTTAAGTTCATTAAGGTTTCTCCTGCCTACAGGTCCATTTCACGATATATAAGACTTAATAACGCTCAGTGATTTTCCCAGGTAAAAATATTGTAAAATATTTTCATCCTCTCTGTTTTGTACTGTTCATATAGAAACTCTAACAATAACCACACCTCAGTCAGCACTGTATTGGATTATTACAAATATACTGGTATCAGTGTATATGTCATTCAATAAGTGAAAAGAAATTGCGATACAGAAAAGCCAGACTAGGTTTATTTGATAACCATGTGTCATCATTTCATAGTCTCTCTACCAGAGGACTGACAGGTTGACTTTTCAGCTGCAAAATATTCTGCTCAGTATGTATCTTCCTCACAATTAGAAAAATAAATCATCATAAAAAAAAATCAAGATTTAAAAAATACAACTTAAGCACCAGTGTGAAAATATCTCTATAAAGTCAACTAAAAACAGAGCAAAGAAAATGTTTACCTAGGGAAAATTAAGTTAAAGCTAGCAGAAGTAATTGCCTTGTAAAACCTACCTAGTTGTATTTCAAGATTTCTTTTCTACTTGCCATGCGGACTCTTTTGGTAATCGAGGAGTTAATTTGTTTTAAATTATTAACTCTGCCCTTATTGTAGAGAAAAGTTTTTACCCATTAGTCATGTGTTGTTAAGAAAGTCCAGAACACTTAATAGGACATTTCTTATGGTAAATTATGGGCCCTCCTGCCAGCGGCCAAACGTCATAGCTCACTGCTTCACTGTCATGCCCATAATCCCAATAAGGAAAGGACCTCTCGGATGTTACTGCTATAGAAACTAGGTCGGGTTCAAGTCCCTTTCAGATTAACGTAGAACTGGAGAAACTTGACGCACTGTTTTGCAAAATTAGAGTATTCTTATTTCAGCCCATCATTCGACACACATGCAAACAAACTCGGGTGCTTAAAAACTGTGCAGTCTGTTCTTTTAATGTGTTTTTTGTCCTTCACATCCTTTGTTGTCTGTAGCTTGCTGAAAGCACTCAATAAACAAAATCAACTTGGTGAAAGTGAAGTAATGGCAGACATGAAAAAAATAATGGCACACAATAATATTTCTCCTTTGTTTTGTTAAAAATGAATTACAGGTACCTCCTAATGTGCTTCACTTTCATGCCAGCAGGCGTTTTGTGCGAGAGTAGGCGTCAATTATTATAGATATCGGATATTGTTTTAGAACGTAAAGGCTACGATTCCTGGCAGCCTCAGAAGAACCCCATTATGTCTTAAAAAGGCCTATCTCTTTCTTCTCTGGTCAAAGAGTCCAACAAAACCACTGCTCACATCTGCTGCTGTATATTTTCATCAGACCCTCAGATAAAGAGCACACTGTGCTCACACCCACAGACTCACACATACTGCATTAAAAAATCGTCAGGAGAATAACGCAAATCCAAACTGGATTCACATCAATTCGAGCGTCTATTATTGACTGGCATGACTGCAAAAGGTTGATTAAGAAAAGAGAACAATAAAGTTATATAAGAGTTGCACTTCAGAATTCACTTTGCTGGTGATTCCTAACTATTTTAATTGGTTTGCCAGTTAAACCCATAAGTTGAGGCAGAAAAAGTTACAGTGTATGGTGTAACATTTAAAAACTGTTTTCCATTTTGCACAGAGTCAGAGCTGTATTGGCTGCCGGTATGTTCCCATAAACTCTGCATGCATAAATGGAAGTGACTCATTTAAAATATTCATTATCATAAAATGTTTAATATACTGGAACAAATTAAACAACAAAATACATTTAATTATTGATGATGAATGCATTTAACATATGATTGAGACATTTCTATAAAACTCCGAAGTGCAGTATATTCCTACAATTTTCATGGTTAAGCCTGCATAATAAGACTCTGAAATTAATTCCCTTATAAATGATTTAAAGACTCTAAATTTATACTTTTAATGTAGTTTGTAGTTGTAATGGCTGATTTAGTAAAGGAGTTACAGGTGATCAGAGGATGAGCACATGAAGACACGTGAACATAGGAGAGAACGGTTGTATTATTTTAACTGTGCATGTAAATTTCTTACAGTAAAGCCAATCTAAATCTGAACGGTTGCTTAACTTCTTCTAAACATCTTGGAAAAAATAGAACATGAACTACTTTATTAGTCTTTCCTTTGAATTACTGTTTAACACATTGTAGTGTTTATGTATCAATCTGATTATGTCACTTATGTGAATATGCTTTATTTGTCAACTCTTTGTAGTATAATTTTAAAATATGTGCTGTATTCTGGGTCTGGTTATACTTGTGGTATCTTGTAAGAGCGTCCAGGCTGGGTATATCTGTTTGCATGACACTATAATAAAAAAGTCATCATCATCATCATTACCATTATTGATGTACCTTGGATTACAAAACGTTTAGTTTGCTTCTCTTTCTGGATCCATCTGTACTTGGTAACATACTGTACATTTGCTTTAAACATCAAGACCATTAATAGAACTTGCCATCTCTTTTTCAAAGAGATCTGTAAACACTAACAGTAACACTGCTGCTCTGATGTCTGACCATCCAGCATCTTGTTATATTGGTTGCTATGGGAAACTACATAGACTATCAAAACAACAGGGGAATGATCGATATCTGTGTTTTATCCATTTTTATTTTTATTTGAAATAGCTTTTCTATAGATTTAGAAAACAATTATAAGAGCTACATGCGTCTTATTTACCCTCCTGGATGGGACAGACAGGATCTTAGGAGAAAACACTGTTGCAGGCAGGTGTTCAGACAGGAGTGGAATGGTGAATCTGCGGGAGCAGGCGGTAATGGTCAGACTGTGTGGACGTCTGGTCACAACTTACTGATGGACACAAACAAAGACTTTTTGTGTTGCCACATCATGAAATGAGCAACTCAGACTGTCACGCAGCCTCATCAAAACCTGTGTACTGTGAGCTTCACAAAGCTGGTATTTACAGTTCACCATTTCATTCGGAAAACGCCTGTATCCAAGGCCAGAACACAAAGTTGCATAACACAGGGTTAGAGATATAAAACTTAGATCACTGAGCAAAGGGAAAAAGTAAATAACTTATTTAAAAGCAGCTTCATGAACATCTTGCATGGCCTCATCAGCATCTCTAAATACCTTTAAACCCTTCTGAACGTTTTAACACCGAAAAAGACTCTCCTCCTTAAAGAAAGGTCCAATTTTATTAAACACATTGAGAATGAAATGACCGCAATTCAACAAAGAATCAAGTAGTGCTTTAAAAGTTTGTTGATTTGCTTAAAATTAGCTGATCGAAAGGAAAAAAAAGTTCTGCTAATTTCTTTATCTCGTAAGTCCCTTTCAAGCAAAAATTCCGGCAAAACTAGCAAACTGGTTCAAGCATCTACAACAAGAGGATTGAGCAATTTTTCAGTTTTATATGTGTAAATCAAATATCTTTGGGTTTTGGGATTGTTGGTCAGATAAAACAAGTGATTTAAGGTCATCATCTTTGGCTCTGGTAAGTTGCAATGGGTATTTATCACTGCTTTTCCCATTTAACAGACTGAAATATTTATCAATAATGGAAATACTTTATCATTTGTCAATTAATGGAAAAAACTATAAAGAATAATTAATAATGACAATAAAAGTGGCAGCCTTAGGCTCAAGAGATTGTGTAGGATGAAACAGACTCTACATTAGATGGTTGTTATTCAGATATTGCAGACTACTTACATTATTTTGCATGATTATATACATTAAACACCCTCACAGTGTTTTCCTTATGAGTCATTGTTTGTTTCTCTGGAGGGTTAGCTGTCATTCAGTCCTCTTTCCTTCTCTCTGCATTTCTCTCTTCATCATCCTCTCTTTGCACAATGCAGTTTAACGCATGGGAAGCTTGATTAGCACATTGTCAACAGTCAGAACTATCATGAAAATACCACGAGCATAATATACAATAGATGGCAGTGTCGAACTGTCCAGGAACAGAACACACAGCAAAATGTTCTGGCTACATATTTTGGTTTAAATCTATAATTTCTCCTGGTCCTCTCTTTCTCTCTCTCCCTCTGTCTCT
>NW_023339785.1:5783831-5791446 GCF_004916995.1 Morone saxatilis
ACACATACACATACACATTTACACACAAACATTGGCCACTGCTCGAACCGACAAAACACACTCACAATAAGATACAGATACGGAGGCATAGATACACACACACACGCACACACACACACACACACACACACACACACACACACAGGCCGACGCTGCACCACTCCCATACCTTCATTTGGGACTCCACCTCTCCTTCCCTTCATTCCACCACCCAATTCAATAATACAGCCCCCCTCCAACAAGCCCTTCCCAATGCTGCGCTGTCAATCTTTTATTCAACAGAAAGGGAGTCAGATCACAGCTCTAGACTTATCCTTCCATCTCAGACCCCCGTTCAGGTTCTTTCACACTGTATTCACTCTGTCTGTAAACATCATTTAGATAATGTGTTTAACACTGGGCTGGAACCTCATTCGGATATGCAGAGGTCTTGCCTCAGACATTAGCATCAGTATAAAATCACACAGGACACACTGTGTTATGATGCCTGAAGGACTGAGCTACATATAGAAATAAACTTCATTACATGGTTTTGTTGTGTTGAAGAAGACGTGTTTATGATTAGCCAATGAGAGCTTTGTTGTGTATCTTATTTCAGAAATAGGGACTTAATCAAATTAATTAAAGCTGCATTCATATTTTTTCCACATTAATATGACGTCAGATGACTACGTGTGATGTGAAAGAGGTCATTTGTACTGATGAAATTTCTTTGCAGCTTTTTAGATTATTTTAGTGCATTGTTTTTATTTACACATTTGCATTATCGGTTCAATCAATCCTGTTTCCAGCAGCAGCAGGCAGTTGTTTTCACCCTTACAAGCTCTGATAAACTCACTGTATGCGATTTGCCCAGCCCCAAACAGCAGACAGACACATTCAGTGACTAGCTGGTGAACAAAGTAGAGCATTTAACAAATATCGAGATATTTTTTTCAGGAGACCAGAACAGAGTTATGGGGAGAAAAAAATGGTCTTGCATTCATTAGGTGTCCAGAAACATGGCTCCAGAGGTACAGTATGATAATGTTGCTCTGTTTCTGCTACATGTGTAAGCAGGCAATATATTCAAGAGCCAAGACAACCATAAAAGGTGTTAATATGAAAGGGCTGTTTGAGCTTGCCTCCGTTTTTCTGCGCCCTAGTGGACAGAAATGGATGAATGCAGCTTTAACGTCAGGAGATGACATGTTTTCCTGTTCTCAACCACTTTAAATTTGTATACAGAGCATAACATTTTTGTTAGCTAATTGGACACTTAACAGCAATCTTACCAGGTTTGCTACAGGTCTGCTACAGTGTAGTCAGACGCTAAATAAATTTCCAAGTTGTACATCTGCGGCTTGCGAGGTTCTTTTTCTTTGGGATAAAACCATTTGAATCGATATGTTGTGTAAAATGATTAATGCCTTTCAAAAGTTTTTTATAAATGGGACTATGTACAGCGAGCTGGTCATTACTGCAGAGTATACCCCTGATGTGTAATAGCACATTATGTCTTTTGCTAAATGCAACACTCAAGCATAACATAAACTGACAATTCAAAATGTGTATCCTTGGACAAAAATCTGCAGAAGAAGTAAAAAAAAGGATATTTTTAGATACAATCAGACTAAACTATGACTTGCTAAAACTGCTCATTATTATGCTCATTATTTTGTTGTTGGTATGGGCAAGACTTGCCTAAGAAAAGATAAAAACATCATCATATTTCCAACTGGAAATGTGTTTAGTGATTAAAAACTTCCCTGTTTTAATTCATAGCACCAAGTGAGTTCCTTGTTAAGCTTACTTCATGGCAGAGGCAGTTTCGTTCATCCCCTCACTCGTATTAAAGCTGTTTCCCCGTGTTTTCTTCCTCCTCATTATGTCCTCATGCTTGCTTAAAGATTATTAGCTGTGGTCATTTTATCGCTGCAATTATTGCGTGCTGCAATGCAAGAATAACTAGATGAATTGTAAATGTGTTGTGAATCGCTTTCGCAGTTTGCCCTGAATCAGCCCACTAAACATGCAGAGTTTTCCCTCTCTTGTTTGAACTACTTCTAAAATGAGCCTTGCTCTTTGATTGCATCATGGAGAGCAGCTTTCATCAGATGCCTCAAAGATTGCAGAGCCAGACAAGGTACTGGGGCGAATGTTAAGGCCATGGAAATTGGGGGTATAATTAGATAGAGTTCTTGAATATTCGGTGTAGAAAACAATAACTAGCCTGCATCGATGGAGAATTGTTTTACACACATACAGGGTTGCACAAATATGCACCAAAACACTCTCCCTCCAAAGATGAAATGCAACGCCAACAAGCGCACATTAAAAATAAAAATTTTATCAAAGCAATATACTGTCATAGCAATACAAGACTTTAATAAGTTTCATATCCAAAGACGCTATAAAATATTATGACATATTGGAGACTACAAATTCTCACTGCTCACATTTAGTGCTCTTCAGATCTTTGCAAGAACAAGGCAAGCCAAGTAATAATTCAATCTGTCTGGATAAGCTGCTTAAGTCGTCTTCTGACATGGTTATTGTTAGTGATACATGTAGATTACAATTAGACACAACAGACGATCTGGTGAAGTTTGCTTTTCATTAGTGACACAGGGCGGGAAATGATTCAGACAGCAGCCACATGCTCTGCCTCTTATAAGGCTGTCAAATCTCTACCCTTTCACCAAACTGTCATTTGAAGGTTTTCTATCTCAGTCTTTTAGATAGATGGAAGAGCAGTAACATTACTATTGCACAATTTGGGGAAACTAACCAAAGCAGCCCGGGGAAATTCCCTGCATTTGAGATTATGCTAGCAACTCATTAACATTTTGAGTATCAATTCATATTTTGATTATATTTTGATTTTTTGAATTTTAAAATTCTTATTTATTTAAGAGCAGCAAAGTCATCCCATTGGAGAGGATCATTGCTTGATGTTTAAAATAAACAATAATTTCTCAATTAATTCTAATTAATAATTCTCTGTTGAAAACAAATTGAGACACAGTAGAGAAACAGGCTTGTGTCCATAAGGTTGCTGGGTTGAATCACACAATGACAACAACCACACTTCAATCTTGTGTCTTGGTGGAAAAGACTAAAGCTCTAATTTTTTGAGCAGTGGCAGACCTAATACATACCAAACATCTGTTCAACGAAAACTTTATTTATTTTATGTTATGTTTGTCAGGTAATAGACAGAGCAATGCCAAATAATGCCCTGGGCTTGAGGTGACTTCTTCAAATAACTTTGTTTTATCCTGCCAACAGTCCAAAACCCAAAAGATGAAATTTATAAAACAGAGAAGCAGCACTTATATGTGAATAAAGTGAATGAGAAAAAAGCATTTTTGCTTGATAAATGGCCTTAATGATTGATCGATTGTCAAAATTGACAAAGTTGACGATAATTTTATGTCTATCGACTAATTAATCAGCTCTGGTTAAGTTGTCAGTAATGACTTCAGAATAAAGAATTGGAGCAGAGAAAAAGCAGCGACAGAGGAAATGAGTGCTCATGGAGGACACAAATGCATTAGCGTTCGTCCTCCAACAATTAACACAGGCATTTCCAATATGATGTATTTCCTCTGATAAGCCACAATGAACACCAGCTGGAGACGAGTTACAAAACACCTTAAAACAGGTCCATGCAATAAAAAAAAAAACAACAGATTAGGTAAATGGGCTTTTCTAATTTTTCCTCTGCTGAACATTATGAAATTAGAGCACCTCAGACTGGAGAGAAATGATTGTTTCCTTGTAATTATCGTATAAGCTACTGTATGACTCAAAAAATATGATTCAATTTCAACAAGGATTGGCGTTCTTATACTAATACCTCCATATACATAAAGTGTCTCAGTGGAATAATAAAGACATTATGATTGCTTTAAATGGAATATAAACATTTTAAGGAAAAATAACCTCCAATATAACCATATATGATTTACATGCTGTATAATGAAAAACAAATATAAATACTTGCCCTTTTTATTTGCTTAGTGTTTTGATCTTTAAAGATACAAATATCCTCTCTTCAGTTTAGAAATGCCATGACAAATGCTGTGTGAGACTGTAGAGCAAAAATAAGCTCTATAATAATAAGCACAAATCTTTTTACACCACTTTAGCCTTAGGATTCACATTCAGGATCCATACTGCTGCGTATTGAGAGCTTATTTTTAAACATGTTGCCCTACTCAGTCTGAAAAGACTGTTACACTGAAAAATGTTCTGACCTTTTGTTTTGTTTTGTTCCAACATGTATGGCTGGCCATTTTAACCACTGGTAACTACTCTCCACCTCCTACACCCTCACATCTCGACTGGTCTGCGTTGCTCTGACCCATGTGACGATAACTACGTATATCTGCACTTTTTACAGGGCTCCAAGCAAAGATTATTTCAGAGTCACTGGCGGTCACATTTACATTTCATATGTTAGGCAGTTAGCTGATGCTTTTGTACAGAGTGACTAACAATGAGCAGCACAGCAAAGTGAGCTTAAATTTCTGGACTGCCAACAGTAAAATAAAAAAAAACAAAGGATGCAGGAGTCCAAAGCCTCCTGATAACAGAGAGGACAGAAATCCCCGTGCCACAAGAATGATTCTGTATAATAGAAAAGGTGAAGAAAAAAGCTTCAGGGAGAAAAGGTAGATGTTTTCCCCCTAAAAAACAACATGTACATTGAATATTCACATATTCAAATACTGCAACTGTCTTTAAAATACATGCTGAGCCACATATATTTACATATACATACATTATTCTTTTGTGTGCATTCTGTCACCACTATGTTCACATTATATAGTTACAGAAGAAAAAACAACCTTGCAGCTTATGCTGCATAATTTTTATATCATATTTAGTGCACATCCAGACTTTGCTGCATAGAATTCAATTTAAATGTACTACAAGTTCAAGTTTTCTCTATTATATTCACAGATTGAAGCTGTGATAATTCATTTAGATACGAGTAGACACTGAACTAAGCCTTTTAATCTGCTGGCCTTATGAAGCGAAAGTCACACTGCATGTGGTGGTATTTTAGCAACAAATATATATATATATAAATATAGATTTATATAGACACATTGTTTCATTTATACATGTGGTATATATTTCGGTTTGCAATTGTCTTTACTTTTAGAGCTGAAACATTTAGAAGATCTATGGACATTGATATGTTTTCATTAGTGTATAATCACCTGCAAATGAGAATCATTGTGTTTTCGTTACCTTAGAGACATTTCTATCTACAATTCCACCACGTTGAATCGTCGTGTTTCTACTGTAGCCTAGAAGGGACAAAGCAAACACTGGCTCTAGATAGTGCCTTTTGTGTTTTTCACAAGTTTTGTGGCCACCATAGTTTCTCTTACACACTTGGAACGGGGAAGTTGAGGCAGGGGCGTTGTAATCGGTAACTACACCGCTAGATTCTATTGAATCGTACTCAAACTAAATAAATAAATAAAAAAATAACATATGCAGCCAAGCCCCCAGTTAGCTGCCCAACAGCTAACAACATCTCCATCTGAGAAAACTGCAGCAATAAACCTCCGCTGACATAATTATGTCACACTGTGCCATTTCAGGTTGAAACACAATTGTCAAAGCTCTCCCACTGCTCAATCAGTCTTTACAGAGATAAGAAAACATAGCTGTGCTTCATCTCTCTACTACAACAAATTATTAGAAAAAAAAAAAATGATTGAATCTGTTTGAAGTCTCAGTTTTTTAATGAAGCATACAGAGTGAGTCACAACTATAGGTAGCTTCATAACTGTTCGTGCTTTTCAGTGAAATGAAAAAGTATCTAAGCAAGGAGGACACAAAGTATTATTCAAACGATAAATACATCATCAGCCTTGAAGCTCAGTTGTGCTGTTTGGCCAGAGGTAAAGGCAGGGAAGCGGATTACGGTTGACGATATTATAGAGCTGATGCAGCATGGTGGAGATCTGGTCTGGTGGGATGGAGATGGTGTTAATACTGGGGTTTCTGACCTTGGATCACCCTCTTTAAACCCTCCACGCATGGGTACCTGTGAGCACAAACACACACACACACACACACACACACTCTCCCTCCCTACCTCAGACTCAGCCCTGAAGCTCCCCTCATGATAAGCCAATGAGAGAGAGGGACAAAGCCAGGCAGAGGAAAAGGAGGAGAATGTGGCACTGGCACTTGCAGGAGGCTGTTTACTTGCATTGTTAATTTCATTAGCCCTCCGGCAACCACTTCAATATTTAACATTCTCGATTTAGCTCTGTCCCTTTTTTCCCCCCCTTTTTTCTTTTAACAGGTTTGCCAACAAAGTCCAACAATTAAACAGAGTGGCCAAAGGTAATCTATCAGCACTCTGGTCTTACCACTTAATATAGTGGCACTCGATTTGCACTCAACTGAAGGAGGCCAAACCTTGTAAAAGCCACAATCCTTTTAAATGGGCAATCAATTTGGCAATGTGACTTTGTAGCCTGGTGTTGCTCGGCCCTGCTTGTATAAACCAGTGATGTAGAGCAATAGCAAGCATGTGGGAGGCACAGCGGGAAGGCACACATGGAAATGTATGACACCTGATCCGTCACTGAGCCACAACACATATGCCAAAAATGGCAAGTAATTAAACTTGGGGGGGGAAAAAAAAAAAAAAAGTGATTTCATGCTACTTGCATTTTCTCTAAAAGTATCCAAGTGTCCAGGGGTCAACGCCACGGTGTTGGGTATAATCTAGTATGGGAATGTGAGCTGCAGTCAGTGTATTAGCATTAGCGGTCACATACATAGAGCGCGCTGAAGAGTGTGACAGCCTGCTAATGGCTCTGTCACAAAGGGACCGGAGTTTAGACACAGCTATAATCATGATCTCAATAAGCGTGCCACCCTACCAGCACACCAGCTCAGTCGTGTCCCCTGATATCCATACTCTGACATCATATGCGTACAGTCCCATGAAATCTAACTGCGGCTCAAAAGATGGCTTTGCATACTGCCAACATTTCCAGTTGGGAGAGCAATAGTGCGACTACTTTGCACACTCCTGCAGTACAGTGTCAACTCGTACGCCCTGTGTGAATAATATCCTGGCCTCTCCTCTAATCCCCCTCCCCTCAGCGCGGGATCGTATTGTAGGGGTCTTTCATAGCGACGAGGCTGCAATTTATAAACTGTTCTTTTCATTGTGGCGTACTAGCAGCACACCCAAACCACCCGTCTCTACAACCTCACCCCCTTCCCTCCCCCTTCGGCTGATTTATTAAACAATTCGCACACATAAAGTTCATTGGTAGGTATGCTGGCGAGGCAAAGCGTTAAAATATTGCCACAATAGCGCCGGAGATCTTTTCATTTACCATTCAAAACAAATCGGACTGCAGCGGGCAGAGAATAAATTCAGACTTGTAAGTAAATACATGTATTGAAGCAGTGGACTGTTGAAAATGCATCAGGGGCAGGCTTTTTCTATTATGGGGATATTCATCTTCCTTCCTAAACAAAAAAAGGCCAAGGGAGAAGCCGAGCAGGCGGGTGGGGAATGTGTTTGTTTTCCTGCAGTACAGTACAGTGTGAGAGCTTTTGTGTGTGTGTGTGTGTGTGTGAG
>NW_023339785.1:5791546-5793892 GCF_004916995.1 Morone saxatilis
AACATGTATGGCTGGCCCATTTGTAACCACTTTGTATAACTACTCTCCACTTCCTACACCCACGTCACATCTTCGGACTCGGCTCTGCCGTTGCCTCTGACCCAGGTGCCTGCAGATAGGACCACGGTAACTGTACGGTATATCCCTGTGCACTTTTACAGGGGCGTCTGCAAGGCCCACGTAAGGAGGTATTTTTTTCCCCTGAGTAAGTGCCCCTACCTGCGCGGCCGTCACATTTACATTGTCATGATCGGGTACCGCGCAGTAGGTCGCGCGGGAGTTGGCTGATGCCTTTGCCTGTACCCCCGGGCAGATGATCATAAAACAATGAGCCGCACAGCAAAGCTCGAGCCTTCAACGATGTTCGTGGACGCCAACAGTAAATATAAAACAAAAAACAGACGGGATGCAGGGGAGCTCCAAAGCCCCCTCCTGCGATAACAGGGGACGGCCAGGACGAAGATCCCCCCGGGGCCCCCCACCAAGATTATGATGCTCGTGGTCTGTGGGGTATAAGTAGAAGAAGGTGGAAGGCAAAAAAGCCTTCCAGGCGCGAGCAAGCGAGCGGAAGGCGTATGACTGTGTTTTTCCGCCCCTCTAGAAAAAGCAACTCATGAGGTTGACATTGGACGATATTGAGCAGCAGCTTATTCAAATACTGCAACTGGCTCTTCTCAAAATACGATTGCTGGAGCCCACATTATAGTGGGCGGGGTTTCGCACAGTATACTATACAGTTCTTCATTCTTTGGGTCGGGGGTGTTCTTGGGGGGGTGTGGCCTTCCTGTGCTCGCGGGGTCAGGCCGTGACCTAATGCTTCGTACCGAGTTATAGCGCTATTTACAGAAGAAAAAACAACCGATTGGCAGGGGCCTGTTATGCTCTGCGCGAATTATGGGTGCGTTCCATGGCGCATTATGCATCCCATTATCTTTAGCTGCAAGTCATCCAGGACTTTGCCTGCATAGAATTCAATGAGTGATATATGCCTTACTAGCAAGTTCAAAGTGTGTCTTTGCGTTATTTCTACTTTCAGCAGATTTGCAAGCTTGCTGATAGCATGTCATTGTTAGGATACTAGTTAGACAGCTGCAACTAAGCCTATTTATCTGCTGCGCGCCTTATGAAGCGAAAGTTCCACACCGGCCATGGGTGGGTGGGTATATTTAGCAATCAGTTCGAACGTGTATTGGGGTCGCGCTTCAGGCGCGTTATATATTATAAATATAGGATCTGTGGGAATATAGAGACATTGTTCATCTATGACATGCTGGTCGGTAGTATATTTCCGCGTTTGCCAATTGGTCTGTTACTTTTAGGCAGCTAGAAACATTTAGGAAGGATCTTGGCATGGGGACGATTGATCATTGTTTATTGTAGCTTTCTGGGGTTCGATGTGAGTGCTGTATAATCACTCTGCCAAATGGGAATCATTGTGTTTTGCGTGTACCTTAGAGACATGTTCTATCTACAATTCCACATACGCCTTTGAATCGTGCGTGTTCTCTACTGTATTCCTAGAATGGGATAAAGCCAAACACTGGCCTCTAGATTTAGTGGCTTTTTGGTGTTTTTCACAAGTTGTTTGCCCTGCCGCCCCACCGATGAGCTTTTCTACACACTTGCGAACGGGGGAGTTGCAGGGGCAGAGCCGGCGATTTGTAATCGGCCTAACTACCAGCCGCTAGATTCTAATTGCTACATCGTACTCAAGACTTAAATAACTAAATAAACAATAACATGAAAGACCTGAGTCCTTGGGGCCTTTGGCGAAATCATTAACTGCACATAATTGGGGCAGAAAATAATTGGCAGATTAATCAATTATAAAAATACTCATTAGTTGTAGCCCTAATTACTTCTAGTTTTCTCATTTTTGTAAGCCAGTTTGGTAAGCTGTATCAACTGAAAACAGAAATGCTAAAATGGTCAGCATGCCTAAGATCTGCAGTGGATTATTTTGTGTCTCTGTTATCATCATTCATGGAAAGTTAACCAATACGTGATTGTCCCCAAACACTTTTACATAAGCTTGAGCAAGTCCTCCTACTGCTGGATCATTGGAAGTTGTTCAGTAGCTGCAGCTAAAACTAACGACATTACTGAGCACTGAGCACTGGGCAAAATATCTAACTGGAAAGTACATGACAATCACCTGCTGTATGATACACTGTCCTGTTGTTTTCTATATATAATGCTGCCAACGTGAAGCCTAGGCAGACAACATCATCACTTTCACAAGGTATCATTCTTAGTTTTTCTTTTGAGTCAAATCTGTAGCTGGGTACATGAGGGTGAGGTGGATTTTTCCTGGATGATGTGTTTGTGCATGTGTGTAACTTAGCG
>NW_023339785.1:5793907-5804901 GCF_004916995.1 Morone saxatilis
ACCTGAATGTGAATCGAGGAATGCTCGCGACTGACGGTGAGTCATCATCGCCATGGTGTTAAGCCTCCCGTTCCCGGGGGAACAGGGTTACCGTCTCTACACCACTGGGGATTTTTATTTTTACATTTGAAAAGCGAACCAGGGCCCAGCTCACAACAATCCTCCACTCCCTCTCTCTCTCTTCTCTTCTCGTCAATACAATTTCCTCCTCCATTGAACTGATGCTGGATCACACACACACCACACAACACACCACACAACAAGCCAAGACATACACACAGTTCTGCTCATTTCAGAGCACCACGTCCTTATCTATGTCTGTGTGATATTCAATATGTTTCAGATATCAAAACATGAACCTATGCAGATGAGATGAAGGGGACAATATCACAAACTCAATAACAGCCTCTCTGCTATGTCATTTGCTGCTGAATACCACATACTGTAGCTGCAGTCTTGGTGTTTCTAACTCATGTTCTTAGTACACTGACTCATACAAAGAATGAAGTGTTTCAACATTTTCTGCAACTAAGGCCCTCGCAACCTCTTTAAAAAAACAACACCGTGCAGGGGCCAAACCTCCATATTCTGCCAGGCACGGCTGATCGCGTCCATTTTAGACAATGCTCGAAATTCCACCAGAAGCGCTGTAGCGCGTCAAAAAAAACGCCTCTCTGCTCTGCTCGCCATAGCGTACGCAGCTGGTCTATTTTTGACAGAAGGACAAAATACACATGTAAACAACAGTGGGCAGGCAAAACTCTCTGAAGACGCTCCGCTTCTAAAATGCTCTTGGTGGGATTTGAAGACATGCAGATCCCGGAGCCAAACGTCACAACGTCATATGAAGCACATTTGTTTGTTTAATCCAAACACAAACAGAAATGTAAAAACAACAATTAGTTATTATTATTATTAGTTATTAGAGTTATTATTATATTACTATTTTTTGGTGAAACAACATTGACTTGGAATCTGGATGTCACAATGAGGTTGCTAGGCAACCAGTGGTGACACTGAACAGATGTTATGGGCAGAAAAAAATAAAAAGATTGTGAACAGCTAGCTAGGCTCTCTTCAAAGTTGAAAAATATTGCTACCAACACCTCTAAAGCTTAGTAGTTAACAATTTGTGGCTTTGGAGTTAGTTAGTTAGTGGTGTAAATATTCTTGACGAACAGTTTTAACTGCCCATAACTTCTGAGCAGTGTCACCACTGGTTGCCCAGCAACATCACTGTGATGCCAAGATTCCAAGAAGTGACCAAGAAATACTTAGAGTTAATAACTACCCCTAAAACCTCATGATGTCCTTTCTGTTTGTGTTCAGATTAAACAAACAAGATACAATGTGTTAGTCAGTGTGCATAACAGGTAAAGGGGTATTTTTTTAACTTGAGCCAGGCTAGCTTTTTACCTTGCTTCCAGTCTTTATAATAAGGTAAGCTAAGTACCTCCTGACTCCAGCTTCACACTTAACTCGCAGGCATGAGAGAGGTATTAATCTTCTCATCTAACTCTCATCAAGAAAGCGAATAAGCAAATTTCTTCAAAATGTTGAACTATTATTTTAAAGCTGAAATGATTTCCCTCGCAGGACTAATATGAAATTAACTCAATGAGTAGCCTACAGCATGCCAACAACTCTAGTTGAGTATAGAGTTGTAAATGGTTCCTAAAGTATTTTTCCCCCACTGTTAATTCCTATTTGAACGTTTCCGTTTGATGATATCTTCAATGTTCTTTAACATAGAAAAAAGGGATTCTCTTATACAGTCTGAGGATACTATAGTATTGATACTGAGTATCAGTTTTAATTATTTAAATGTCGCTTTCTTAGAAATAATGTTATAGTCTGTTAGATTGGTATAGTGGTTGGCTCTAAGTACTAAAGTACCAATGAGCCTCAGCCACTGTTGCTATGGAGAGGAAGCCAGGCAGAGGTGCAAATCTGAGCTGTAGCAAATCCTTTGTTGATGCAGTTGGGAACAAAATGGCAAATTCATCCGAAATGACCCAGAATATAAAAGTGGAGTGAACTAAACTTCTAAATGTTTTATCATATTCTATAAAATACAAATCTTTAGTGTAAACCGACTGTGAGCATCACACTGAAAAGTCTATGATTGGATGACCCTCACCACAACAGTCATAGCGACTTATCTCCCTACATTTTTATGTACAGTCTTGTACGTTTGACTTTTTTACGAAGGAGCCAGACATTTTGTAACACACCCACTCACTTTCTGATAATTAAACAATCAGGGATTCATGTCCACCCAGGCCTTGAAAAGCTCCACTTGTCAGCTAACACTGTCTATGCAGAAAATGAACACGCCTTTACCCTGGAAGCCCAACATCACTCCTCCAACTTCTCAATTCTAATGGAAATAAAATATTTACAATACAGATATGGTATCAGGTTGTCCTGCAGTCTTCTATAGTAGGTAAGAAGTGCCAAGATAGCAAAACCCAAGCACCGCCATTATGATCTTGCACAAAGGCAGATGTTTTGTGAAGTGTTGCAATACAGATATACCCAATAATTTGCTTATTTTCAAGACTGTGGTTTATATTTACATTTTTATTTAAAAAGCACAGGCCACAAAAGAGTCCTGTGATGAAATTTTCAGAGAGAGGTTACCAGTAGTTGTGTGGTGTTGCACCAATGTTCAGCAATCATATACAGAGAGAAAACCATTGTTAGAAGATGGAGAGATACCAATTTTCTCACTGACAGAGACTTAGGAGAGCACAATGCAGAAATGTTTGACTCAGTGGTACAAATCTTTTTTCTTTCTTTTCAGCTTAACACATTTTTTCTTAGAGGTGTTAAAAGGCATTTTGGGAAATGTAGGAAATCAATAACTTAACTGGAAGTAGACAAAGCAGGTTGAAGCAAAGTGGAAATACCAAATAATATTTCTTTTCCTATTTCATCATAAAATCAGTCTGAATGGAATGAGTGAATACCACAGTCTGAGGTATCTGAGTATGAAGGATTTTTCTCTAAAATATCTCAGCACATTACGGTGGTTTGTCCGTCTCAGCTGCTAAACTTTTTATTGGGACCCCAGCAACCTAATACTGATGGACTGATGGACATGTTACCAGAAAGTCGCTGGTTTAAGACCCTTTCAAGAAAATGGAACTGAAGAAGGGTCCACACACCAGAGTTTATAACAGGTGTGTGGGAGGGCAGTGAGAAGTGAAAAAAACCTACCTACTAAAAACTACTTTTAAACTCAACGAATGGACTGTTCCTTAAATTAACTTATTTAGAATTAAAAAAATATTTATTGGATCGTTGGTGGTTTGCTGAAATATTATATGACTCTTACTGTATCTCTTTGGTCCATCTTCGAGGCAGAAGGAGAGTGTGAGAGTGGCGTCCTCCTCAAAGAACTCTGTAGCGAAGGCGTCCCACCACAAACTGTCACTTTCCTGTAAGGATATAAAGAATACAACGCTTAGACAGAAGCAGGGCTCCCTCAGGGTTAGACAACGGTATGCTTTTCGAAAGAGTAATTATTTTTCTGTTCATTAAATTTAAAAAATACAGATTATGCAGTATGTAAAATTCAGTTACCCCTCCGTCCTCTAAAATGAACAAGGGTTGTTTCAGTTTGTTATAAAACTCTTCATTTTGTTCTATTATTTAATAAACCAGTGGATTTCCTTTGTCCAGGTTGTTGCTCTTTTGCTATTGTTTTTTTTTTTTTTTTACATAAATTCAATGTTGATTCATTCTGATATGACACAGATATTGTGACCATGCAGGCTTTTCTATGAGACTAGATAAAAAAGAACATTGTTTTTTGCTATATGAATTCAGCAGTGCTGGGCAAGTATTCCCTTTATTGTAGATTGGTGTGTTTGTTCCTTTTGATTAAAGCGAATTTCATGAGCTTTATTTAAATAACTGTTTTAACATTTGAGTATACAAAGGGCTTCAACGATCAAGTATGAACCATAAAACGGTCAAATACATAATATGCATAAAACAAATTAAAAACACAACACAATATGGAAGTATAAGAATAAAAGGGTAACAGCTACAAGAAGAAATAAAGAATTAAAATAAGTCTATAACTCAGGTTTTAAAAAGTGATCTTAAAGAGGATGTTGGGTGTTAGGCTAAGTCGATTAGGTTTAGATAATGCCTCATTTACATATTGAAATATAACATTTAATAACATTTCAGAAAACTTCTAATACAAAAATAACTGTCTTAATGAAAGCAATCAACTCCTATTTGTTCAAATGTTTTACTACATTTACTAAGCCTCCCGTACAGGTTGATGTAAAGCCAAAGTAACACCCTTTAGTTTTCTTAAGCCTGGACTTTGGGAGAGCCCTGCCTGAGGCTCCTACAAGTCTGAGTTACAAGCTGAGGTCTAACATCTTTAAATTCACTGCCTCTCGTACTTTTTTACAGCAGGTGGGGAGACCTTTAACATGTGTTTTCAAAACTGCTATTATCACCATCATCATTATCATCATCATTATCATTATCATTATTATTATTATTACTATAGTAGTAGTGGAAGCGGTAGTGGTGGCTTTGTATGGTTTTATAATTATTTTCTTTCATGTATGACTAAAGAAATACAAGTAATGCCAAAACATATTATTTTGCTAGCGGTAGGAGGAGTGACAGTACTAGTAAGTAATAGTACTAGTAATAGTTGTGGTATAGCTACAGTAGTAGTAGCCTACTAGTAACAGTATAATTAGTTGAAGCATTAACAATATATAATTATGAGAATAGAAGCAGCAGTTGTAGTAGTAGTAGCCAAAGTAGAAGGGATAATAGTAATAATAGTAAATATCGTAATATCTGTAGTAGTAGTTATTACCAGTTGCATTGGAAGAAGTAGTAGTGATAGTCAATAGTAGAGGTAGTAGCAGTAGTGTGGTAAAAACAACACAATATTAACTACAGTAATAGTATGCGTATAACAATAATTTTAGTAATTATACTAGCAGTAGGCTATTAGTAGTTTTAGTAGCAACTACAGTAACAGTAGTAATGGTAACAATGGTAATACTAGTTGTTGTGTTGTAGTAACTGTAAAGAGAGAATTGGTCATTATAGCAGTAGTAGCTGTAGTACTAGTGTTAGTAGTTGTAATAAGCAACAGAAGTCATCTTCTCACAGCAGAGGCAGTGACTCTGTGAGGAAACACATTCATGTAAATCTCTTTGCCATGAAATTACTCCCCTAACAGCCGTTCACCCCGTTCCCCCCCTCCTCAGGAAAATCTCGGATAATGTTGGCGGGACAACCCCCACTCCCCCTGCCCTCGCCCCTCCACCCACCAATGTTTGACTGATGCTAATTTCCTCTGACACGTTATGACAGATCACTACGGTTCATTCTGCGCAGGGCTGTGGGATGGCAAGCACTTCCCAGATGTTGACAATTAGCGTTGTCACCATCGAGCAGTGTCAAGGCCAATAAGTAGCGACCGGAGCACCTCGCAGGTCAATGTGTCTCTAACACGATGATTCTGATGCAAAGAGGAAGAGATGTGGTTAGGAGGACCTAAAGCTGGACCCTCATCCCGCTGGTCAATCAATAGGTGATTAAGAGTAAGTGGGGAGGTCTTTTGGCTGGCAAACCAATCAGCTGAACTGTGGACTACAGTGGAGTTTTAACAATTATGAGGACTAAGATTTGTCCTTTGCAGAAAGGTCAAGCGCATATAAATTGTCAAGAATACGTTTTCAAATAAAATGTTTTAATCTTTTTATTCCAAAATTCTACCAGAAAGAATCAGATTTTATGCTACAAAATGCTGGTTCTGTTAACAATAAGAAACAAAATCCATCTTTTTCAAATCAATACCCAAAGATGATGCTAATAAGATACATCTTTCTCAGGGGTGTAGTGGTAAATACAACTGTATCACTCACATTGATTGATACAGTTTATCTGAAAATAGATCAGCAAACCTACAGCCTTTCAAAGACTGAGTTTATTGGGTTTTGCCCCTCACTACACCCCTGATTCTGCCTTAATGACAGGCTGCAACTAAACAAACCGTATTTTTGAGTAATTGCTTAATTATTTGGTCTACAAAATCATAAAAAAAGCCAATTTCCCAGTACCCAATATGACATCTTCAAATTTTTAGTTTGCTGTGAAAATCAGCTAGAGGCAGCAAATGTTTGTCTTTTTGCTTTATTAATGAATTATCAAAATTGTTTAAAAACTTAATCAGGGGTATAGTAGTTATGGCCTTTTGATATTTGAAACATCCGACCATCTTTTTCCCTTCAACAAGATTACTACTTGTAATTATTTCAGCACTATGACACTGAGCCAAATGTGTCCAAGTTTCATTAAAAACTGGACCAGCTGGGTCAAAACCATCATGTATGGTGTGAAAACCAGTAATTGTAGAGCTCCCATTAGGTCAGTCAGTGAAATTGTTTAAATGACAGAACATTAAAAAAATACAGACACTCACTGTACAACAAATGGATACATGGACGCATGTCCGGGTATTCTTTCTGTATGCTCATGTACCACTGACCAGCTGTCCACTGGGAACCAACTGCATGAGCTGACGTGTGTGTGTGTGTGGTGTGTTGTGTGTTGGTGTAGTGTGTGTCTGAGTGTGTTTGACTGACTGTGTCATACTGTGAGAATCCGCAGGCGTGAACAGCCAGCATGTGTGTGGTGTCTGTTTTATGTGAATATATCTATTTCAGAGAGACGGATGGAGAAGAGTGACACACCAGGACGAAACAGGCAGAGAGAGAGAGAGAGAGAGAGAGAGAGAGAAGAGAGAGAGAGACTGGTGCTACTCCTGCCATTCAAATTGAGTGTCAACGCCGATAACCATACATGAGAGGGCGGGAAACTCCCTGGGATTGGCAAGTACCAGCGAAGGGTGAACCGAGACACACACACACACACACCACATCACACACACACACCACGCAGGCAAGCTAGTCTCTCCGATCTCCATGTGCAACTATGGATGATCCTGCTCTGTGCAGTCAATTTCTATACTCTGTTGTTCCTTGCACTGGTTTTAATGATACAAAATAATAACATAACAGGGAGAAAAAAATCACTCTTGTGACAAATAGCGTGTATTTGGTATTAAAGCATAAGGCTGGCATTGTCCTATATTTTTGTAATTATCAACAATCCCATCAAGAGGCCAAAACAAACGTTCTGCATCACACAGCTCTCAGTCTGTTTGTTCCAACTCAAAACCTAATTTTAAAAACACTTTAAAACATTTAACCATGGATTACAACATATTTGGTGCTCTAGTGAGTATTTAGGGCAGCAGGACGGTGTATGTGGGATTGACTCGTAATAACCTACAGTGGCCAAGTTCATCGTAAGGAAGCAACATGTCGACTAGTGCTAAGGTGTGACTGGTTTATGTTGCAGTGTCCCTGGCTGAATGATGGACTGTCTAACTCTTTAACTCATAGTTAACAAAGCGTCAGTGCTGAATAAAGCAGTTAAGGTTTTGTAGCATATTCAGATATTTTTCAGATATTTTACTTTAGTAACAATACTACAGTGAACAAATACTTGTTTACTAATGTTAGCCTTATAATCTTCCTATAGTAACCAGCCACAATCTCTACAATTCTATCATAAACCTCAGGCTGATAATGAATTAACGTTACTGTTTACACTACAGTCACAATAGAATGCGACAGGCCAACATATTTAACTCAAAAGTAGTAAAATGAGCGATACTTTAACTACAATGAATAAAAGTCAAGAAAAATCTCACATAAAAGGCAGCTATAACCTACTTAAATGAATGATACTGTCTTAAATACTGAAGCTACTGTACAACACACTTTCATAGTGCAGCATTTCTTTCAACTAGCAATATAGCAGTGCACTGAGCTAATATAGCAGTATTACTAGTCTACATGCACTCACTTTCAAACTTACTACAACTATGAAAAACACATTATAATATCACTGAATATCAAACACACTGTAGTGGAGCAAGCGGGGGGGGGGCAGAAGATGCGGCTTCCTGCACATGCATTTTTGTTGTTTAGTTGAATATTTTGAATACAGTTTGTTTGTGTGTCTTGACTGTGGCAAAAAATAAGAAGTCAGACTCAGACTAGTTTGTCTTCTGCAGCAGGGACGAGCCCTGACTGCTGCAAACGGGTTCTCGACAACTCGCAGTAGTCAGCTCCACTGATTCCACCCCCTTAGTGCGGCCCTCGTCAGTCGATTTGGCCGCGGACAGGCGTATTTCAGTTTACTTCGCTGTTTTTCATTACAATAAAAGTGTAAAAAAATAGTTGATTGTTGAGTTTCATCCCACGAACTGAGACATTTTTCTTGCCTCTGATTGGCTGTTTTTGTTCAGACGTGGTGGATTCTTGTAAATGCCATTAGCACAAGGAGCAGCCAAAGGAACCAGATTTCTACACATTATCGTTTACTACTGTGAGGATATAGTGAATACTTGGAGTATTTTGTGGTATTTCTTTTACTTAAGTAAAGCTTCTTTGCACTTCTTCCACCATTATCTATGGCACAGGATAATAAGCTATACCAGGCTTTGATACACAGACAAGCACAACACAGATTCACTGTTTCACCTGATTGACTCTGTTGACCTGCTGCTGCTAAAAAAGGTTAGAGGATTTCATGAAAAAGTGCGATCCCCATTCTGACATAAACTGCCTGGATTTAGTGCTGGAGATAAATTTTTCTAGTGCTGTCATCCTGAGGGCTCCCATCTCTCTTTTTTTATAGACTCTGGTATTCATTAAGCTTCCTCTTACTGTTTTAATGAAAAGTGTTTTACTTAAGCTCCCACTCCTCTGTTTTACAGAACACTGTCTTCCTTAAAATCCCTCTTATTCAGTTTTACAGAAGAGGGTTAGTTAACCTCCCCTTCGTTCTGATTTTCACTCACAGTGACCTCTGCTTTCCAATATGGTATCTTAATTAGACACATTTTTACTATTATTTTCAAATTGTTCCTCTCTGTGCCTTTCCCACCCTGTTTTCAAGTATTTTCCAGAAACAGAACCTTTTCACAACATAATATTGTCTGTTCTAACTCAGTGTAGTTCATTTTGGCAGTCTACTGATATTTAGTTCAGGCTACAACCACCCAAAAAAAAGGGTGTATTTCACAGAGAGCAAAGTTGACAGCGGTGTCAGCAAGGTCCAACCAAAGAGGATATGGTTTAGTTTGAAAAGCCTCCCACCCCGACAACTCCGAAACTTGAAAATAATAAGCACATTTCACGCGACATGAACAGCATTAAGTTTCAGCATTCACAACAATAAAACAAATGGCACTTGGCGGTTTCATTGCTCTTCTCCAAATCACTTACTTTGTAAATTAGATATGCATTTAGTAGCGCGAGCTAATAAAGCTAAATGTTGCTCAAAACCTTTCCATTATAAACAGTCTATTTAGAATCAGTAAACTGGAAACTCCAAACTGGAGCTTTTGGGCAGCTTTTGGCCAGCACCTCGCCAAGTTGTAAAACGTGGCTGGCTGAGCCATGGACCGGCCAGGTTTGGCCCGGATCTAAAGACGGAGAAGCTGGATCTGAGCCAGACGGGCCGGAGAATAGCTAAAGCCTGGCCAGTGGACACAAGCCATATGAATCCTCTGGCTGAAGCCGAACAAGACACACTGGAGGCTCATGGGTGCTTTCAATCCCTCCACTACTGCAGGAAAATATAAGAAGCTTTTCTTTTATTCTGCCATTGTTAGCAGGTTACAAACTTGTAAATTACACATATTTACTATGAAGATGGCTGCACTGTTCAGTCCTCCAATTCCCCATCAGCCTTTTTTGTTTTATCTCTGCCTGTCTCTCTTTTTATCCACCTCCCTCTCTCTGTCTGTCTCCTGTCTTCTCTGTAGCTGTGAGCTGACAGACAACGTCCTGCCTTCATTTACGCCCACGGCTTCTCTGACGAACCACGTGGCGTGACGATGTTTGTTGTCAAATGCTACAAATCAGGCCGACTCCAAGGGACCCGAGGTGAACCGACGTGGTCGCAGCCGTGACGGCCGTCAGCAGATAAGGCTCTATTGATTCAAACAGATCGCACCTCATCTGGGGGGGATTTATCAATGTGTCAATTGCCCACTAGCCAACCACAAATCACCAGCGCTGGCCATGCCCCGGGGATTTACAGGAAATCCAGTGGATTGGAGGGACAGTATAGGGAGGATCCTCAGTAAATAGCAACAGAGCTGTGGGTTAAGTCCACGTATATAGAAATGTCCATACAGGGTGGATAGGCAGATGACACAATGTGGCAACAGAAAACACAAAGAGATGTTTTACTGTGTATAAAAGCACACAACAACACCCCTTTGTTCTGTATACATGCATCTATGCACAAATATACTCATTATGAAGTAATGCTGTATGTACAGTACATACATCTTTATTCACTGAATAGATTTTGTGAACATAGCCACGTAAAATAACAATTTTCTTCCTTCGCTCTATCTTTCTAACAGTACATAAACCAATAATGTCTCTATATTTAACATGAGCCATTTTCCCAGCAAGTTTTTGTTAGTCTGTTTTTTTTTTTTTTTTCTGCTGTTGCTTGCAGCCTCTTGTGGCAGAAAAGCCTCCAAGAGTGTAGGCGTGTCTGGGGCCTGACCTTGGAGAATTACCAATGTCTGAAACCCCATTCAGTTCCTGAATAGCATGTAGCTCGGCTGACTGGTGGGCCAAGGAAGTTTTACAGTTGTTAAAGATTCAAACAGCCTCAGGTTATTGGGGAGCATAACAACTTAACAGAACCAAAGAGTCTCTAGATGTTTTCCAAGGATCTTAGGATCCTTAACAGAGGTAGTTTTTGTTTTGATTGGCATGGTGAGGGGCCATTGACAGATGCAAACATTTTAAATAAAAGAAGCCTAACCGAAAACTTTTCCAAGAGAAAGTCACACTTTCTGGTGCAAAAATTCTATGAGATCTTAGATTTTTGTCGCAACGCCT
>NW_023339785.1:5804926-5805312 GCF_004916995.1 Morone saxatilis
TTAACAAGGTAGTTTTTGTTTGATTGCATGGTGAGGGCCATTGACAGATGCAACATTTTAAATAAAAAGCCTAACAAAACTTTTTTCCAGAGAAAGTCACACTTTCTGTGCATCATGACTATCTTGATTTTTGTCGCAACGCTTGTGTTGCGTGTGTAATGTCGATAATATAGATATTCACATATTTAAATTAAATCTACACAGTTATTCAAATTAGTTAAGTTAAAACCACTTAAGTGCGTACGATTTGGTGTATTTAGACTTAGAAACTTGCAAAATATGCAAAAGGGCCCTATCTGAGCCTGCGTTTGGTTCTTTCGTTCAGGGTTATTGTAAAATTAGTATTTAGCAATTAATTTCCAAAACAATTAGTTGATTCATCGATT
>NW_023339785.1:5805439-5815173 GCF_004916995.1 Morone saxatilis
AATCAATAATGAAAATAACTGTTAATGTCGGTCTTATAGAGATGAGATAGATTGTGTCATCACTGCAGCATGAATTCTGTCCCTGGAACAAAAGTACCACACAGGTACTGTTTCTATTAAGGGGTCCTTAGGATGACAAAGTACACGAACCACTACTTTAGACTACATCGACAAGACCACTTTAATCATGTCAGACTCAGTGCACACTAATGTTTGATATCAGCGCAGTTTATCCTCTTGGGTCTTAAGTGTTTTTATATAATGCAAACTTAACATGTTGCTGCATTTGGCCACCTTACAGCCATCAGACAAGCATTATGCAAATGAGGAGCAAATGAATGCGGCAGGGGGAAAAGAGTCATTGCCCTTGAACAGCCACTGCACGTTCATGAGGAATGAACTTTCTCTCCATAAATGAAGTCAGTGAACAAGTTCCCACGTTTAATTGCACGGCTGCCAATTTACTTAGGCATCGTTCCCATTTTCTCCTTTTTTTTAGTGTCAGAAGTTACAAGCAGCAGTCAGAGAGCACTGTTTGCGTTACAGTATAGATTTAGGGCCAAGGTTAATACACAGAAGCCGTTTGTCTGCTGAATGCAGGAAACATGCATGCAGAGAAACTGCTACACTGCAGGATACATTAAGTGCTACTGGCTTTCTCCCAGGAGGTTGAGGAACTCATCCCCAAAACAACGATAATCATCATCCTAAAGGACGAGATCAACATACGCACTGGGTACTGACATCAGCTAAATTCATGAAAATTAATTTCAGCACAATTCTTGTATGTTAAAAAAGCACATAATTCGAGCTGAAGTGATTAATTGATAAGTTGATCAGCCAAATATTTAACGATTGCGATAATTTGATGATTTATGATCAGTGAACTCAAGCAAGCAAAATGTCAAACATTTACGAGAGATGTGGTTTCAAACCTTTTTGGCTTATGAACCATCATGACCCATTATAAAACGCTACATATTTCTATAAAGTGCAGCTCTTCAAGCAAGCAAAAAGTTTACCTTGTCAGATTCTTTAATTTAGGTAATTTTTTGAGTCCTGAATCAGAAAAACTATCCAATATTTTACAAGAAAAAAAAGCATCATTTCAAGGAGCAGAAAAATGTTATGTTCTTCTTTTCTAAGTTATTATTCATCTGGTGACCCCTCAGATTTATCGTGTGACCCCCTTGAGGGGTCCCGACCTCCAGCTAGGGAAACACCGGATTAGAGGATTTGCGGCTTTTCTCTGTTTATACAATTGTAAATTCAATATATTTGGGTTTTGGACTGTTGGTCACACAAAATTATTTTAAACTCTGATGTTTTATACATCAAAACAAAAACCACAAAATCATTAATTTGAACTCTACATATGAACTAAATTATAGGAGGAGAAAAAAAGTGAAATGTGCACAGGTTCAGTAAACACTCAGCTGAAAAAGCGTCCCACCTCAATGAAGACATTAAATTAAGTCAATATCACCAGCAGAGACACAAGATTAGGGCGCCATGTTAAGTGACAACAAACATCAATAAGGATGAAAACAATAAAACAACAACAAAATGCATGAATGACAATGTAGGGAAGTGAAATTATTTACAGCACCCATGAGAAATTAAAATCAAAAGGAAGGTGTGGATTCAGGTTCTGACACACTAACACTATCCTACCCATCCAGCCTGTATTCTCCACCGCTGAGCTAATTAGACCAATAAACAATCAACACACGGCACACTTCCTCCTACCACCTAACGAGAAACTCAATCAATACTGCATTTCATCACATCCTCAGATATTGTTCAGTTTAAGTGAATGTGCTCCGTTGCAATGTCGCTGTGGTTAAACCCGACTTTAAACACTTCCTCACCTGTTGCTCATTAATCTGATCTGTTGTTTGTGACACCGGGGCGGCTGTGGCTCAGGAGGAAGAGCAGCCATTCACTAATCAGAAGGTTTGATCCTCCCTCTGCATGTTGTGTCCTTGGGCAACATACTGAACCCAAAACTGCTCCCAGTGCCTGTTCCAGTGGGTGTGTGAGTGTGTATGAACGGGAGATCCTGTTAAGCAGTTGGCACCTTGAATGGGTGAATGTGACATGCAGTGTAAAGTGCTTTGAGTGGTCAGAAGACTAGAAAGTCAATTTACTGACTGCTGTTGAATATGTATTTATTAATAATATCATGAGAAAACATCAACTTTTATACAAATTTTAAACTGAGAAATGAGCAAGCTAAAATAAATTATTTATCTACATTTTTATTACTTAACTAGCTGTTTAATTTAATTATGTATTCATTTTCTATGAAATGTCTATGAATTTCAAGATGATTTATTAAAAAAAACAACCTTGGGTGCCAGAATGATTATGATGAATTTCTTGATAAGAAAATCAGACCTTCTGTTGGGAAACCAAAGGACAGCTACAATGCAATGCTCAAAGAGGTGTAGGGCATTCAGTGTCTTGCTTGATGACACTTTGGTGGAGCAGAAACTTGTAGGGTGATTTGGTAAAGAGCTTTCAATAGAATGAAGGTTCTTCATAATAATGCCTGGAAGATACGGTTGTTAACAGAGCATACATGCTCAGCAAGTGTTTTCTGACTCAATGTACATAGAAAATAAATAAGTAAATGAAAACTGTCAGGGCCAGTAATATTCCGAAGTCAATTCATTACTTATTCAGAATAGTTGAGTTAAGTTCATCTCACAGGAAAAACAGTAAACTGTAGTCAAACAGCTGATCAGCAAAATGACGAAACACTCAGAAACCAGCACAGAGCGGAGGCTGGCTCCTGGTGTAACTAATCTGTAGTACAGTGTGTCTCCCCCGTGTTCACTGTATTTTGTGCTGCACTTTATTTCTGCTCCATGATGAAATATTCTAAGCTTTAATATAAGTATACAGCACAAGTTACACTGCTTTCTACAAGCTGTGGCATCAAAGCAAATCAATTTTAAGGGACTAAAGTAAATCTCCTTCGACCAGCTTATTGTGTGACTGTATGGAAATGAAGTCCAGTTTAAACAGAGAAGAAGAGGGCAAAGGAAAAGTATATGATGTAGAACAATTAGGACAGTGAATAAAGAACATGAAACAGATGTAAATTCAATTAAAAATTATAATATTGTTGACAAATAAGTTCCTGTTTGTCATTTTTACAGCTCGTACATTGCAAGATATGGAGATGCTATCTCCCAACAAAGACAGAAAAGGGCAACCATTACCCAAAGAAAAGTCGCCTAACTATATCAGGAGCAATCCTGAATACATTTTTGGAAATGAAACATTAAATCACAATAAAGTGTTTAAAAATGAGGCTGTCTTCCCAAGAAGCATGACAGTATCATTATCAAATCCCCAAAATCGGCATATGTTTACGTTCAAGTGAGGTTGGTGTGGATGATGGATGGGTCAATAAAAAGTTGGACTTTAACATGAGATACCCCTGTTTGTTTCCAATTCCCTACCAATAGAAGTCAATGGTTTCCTTTAACCATGACTGCAATCATTCCTTAACCTTGACCAAGTGGTTGTTATTGTAACCATGACAACGGAGGTCCTAACCTTGACAAAATAGTCTTTTTAGCCCAAACCACAATCTTTACCTAAATGTTACCTAGTAGTTTCTGTGCCTAAACCTTGACCATAGCCTTGTCAGATCATAAAACGCATACATTTTTTCCAACAGTACTTGAAGGAACTGACAAGCTAACCTGTCCAAAATGTCCAAAGGATTTTAAAACACAAATATCCCTGTCTAGACCCAGTGTTTGGGCTACTGTAGAAACATGGTGATTTAACATAGGTAACAACAACACAATTATTATTTTCAGGTGATTATACTCTAATGAAAACATACCTATGAATATTATATTTTATTTCTACCAATAGAGCCTCCTAAATGTTACACACTGGACCTTAAATTTTGAGGACTTGTCCAAAACAGAGCCATGAGAGCTGCAGTACAGTGTCACTTTCACAAAATTCCTTAGTGATTGTTATATCGTTTTTTTTATCTCAGGATACATAACTTGTTTTAAAAAGTGTGAACAATCCTCACGGCAAAGTCTCACTCAAACACCCTTCAACAAACTGGCTATAGGCAAGGATCCAACCTGTGACCTCTTTGCTTCGGGACGGACTATCTAACCACATCGAGGAGAGAGAACAACAGGACATAGATGGACTACAGGCCCGTCTGTCTCCTCTGTTATCTGAGCAACAGTGCAGCCTGGAAGGAACCATGGGAAAGAGCCAGGAAAAAGGTGGGTCTATTGTCCGTACATCCTGCTGGATGTGACTGACGCTCATTGTTTGGCCTTGTTTTTTTTTTCTTCATATGATTTTTTGGGAACATCCTCTTAGAGCATCACAAGTACAGTGTGACATTACTGCACCAACATTGTAAAATGAGAAAATAGTGTGGATATGTGTCACATTAAACATACACATCGGAGGAGATCATATCCAAACCTGATTATTTATATTTTTAATGTCTCTGCTGTATAGTAGATGTGTTTATTCATCCTTTAACATGCCTTTTCGGTTAAAACTTTTTTAAAGGTACTCTAACTGCATATATAATTACCACATAGATATCTTAATTAGGAAACTAAGACAAAAGGCTTTTTAAATATTATAATTAACCAAAAAGTATATTTGATTTGAATTAATGAAAATGACAGGGTCCTAAAGCTTCATTATAACAATTCTGAATTGATAACTCACTTTGACATTGTGAGGAAACAGAGTTTATAACATAGATGAATGTCAGATTTGATTTAAATATTTGATTTCTGAAAGCTGGCTTTACAATAGATTTAACTTCAAGAGATAAGGTTTTTGAGGAAAGAACTAGAATTTCTTAAACCATACTTCGGTTTGAAGGTCATCCCCTGTTTGAACCATTTATTATGTCTTTTATGCCTGCAGCTGTGAAACGTTTGAATGACATGTGGTACTGGCTTGTTTCCTGAGATATGGGTTGTGTTGCTGACACAGTTTGCACGGTTTTGTTTCACTGGGCCCATTTTCAGGTGTGTCACACTTTCTTTACCAAAGGATCGATTATATTAAACCTGCAATAACTGTATGATTTTTTTGGCCAAACAACTGACATATCATCTCCTTTCAAGCTGTGTTTCCAGCCACCTGATGAATGTAAATCACATAAATTCACTCTCTTTTAGCTCTGTTTTTGGTCTCTACCATCTCCTGAGGGAAATATCTGGCTCTAAATGTGACAATTTTAAATACTTCTTCTTCAACTATTCGCAGCTGCCTCCCGCGACCAAAAACAACACTGTGAGAGCTGTGAGAGTTAATCAAAACAGTACATTTGAGGGTCCGGACAGCTATACAATGAGTTGAAACTTGCTAAAGCTGGCTAAAGCCGAAGGGAGCTGCATATTCAGATGCTAACGCTCGGGAGGTTCATAGAGAAGCGATCCCTTTCATAGTGTCATTCGATACATTATTATTGATTATAGCTGCTTTAAAGCCATTGTTTTTTCATTAAGTGGCTAGGCAGGCTCCTGAGCTGCACTTATGTCTTCTTGGCATATGTGATAGTCTGTGTGTCAGTTGTTGCGACAGTATGTCTTTCACATGTTGTCCCCTGTGACCTGTCTGACTTGTGTCTCTTTTGTTAGAACTGTGCATGGCAACCAGACTTATTTCCCCTTTGGTGAATCTATCTAATATCTATCACTGTGGTCTGTATAAGCAGACATTAATTACTGTCACCCATACCTGAGAATAAGACTGCATAGTGTTGAACTGTGCTGTTAAGTTGTATTTTAACCTGTGCAGGATGGGCAGGTCTCCTAGTCTGAATTTGCCGCAAAACAAGAAAAATGCATTTAATGTATGATTTTGTCTCCATTCAATGCTTTCACACCAAAGAGCAGCTTAATATGGAATGAAATGATAAACAGGCAAAATGCATTCAACTAAGTTAACAGTAATGGCCACTGTTTTCTAAGGATAAGGTTACTTTTTCCCATCTTTTCAAAGCTATCAGCCTGTCTGCTCACCTTTTAGCAGTATTATTCTTTAATTTGGCGAGGGGTATGCAGGCAGAAGCTAATGTGATTCAGTCCTTTCAGTGACTGGCAGCATTATGAAAATAATAAAATGTTTTTGTTTTTAATGTAAGAGCAACATTTTACAGGTCCACAAAAGCAGATGTCTGTTCATTGTCAATAAGTCTGTGAATCATAATAAAAACACATATTGGAGACTCGGTTGATAGAGAAATAAATAATAATGCTGTTTAGTCCAAGCCAAGTAAATAACAAATGCTATAGACTTATTCATGACTTATTCTCCACTGCTTTGTTTGTTTTGTTGTTTGGCGAGTGGGCGGGAGCATAAATGATGATCTTTGATTTAAATGTATTTGATCATTTAATGGGCGCTGCTAAAATCAACACTGTCCAATTAATACTTATATTTTGTTAACTAATTAATACACCTATTGTGGAGATTTCCTGTGTCACTGAGGCTGTTTTTAACAGAAAACAACATCTTAAATACAAGATGAAACACTGCCCTTTGAACACACCTACAATAAACTTCAAATTTTCTTTTTTTAATAATTGAGATGAAAGCCTTTTGTTCCTTTTTACATCATTTAAAAAAAGATTAAAACGTGACCCATAAAAAAAGCCTTTTCAGTGATACCTACAGTGACTTGTTTTCCCTGATGGTAGATAAATCCAACAGTAATGGTTCAGATAAGGCCACTGCGATGTTCAACACCTTTCTGGTAATTACTCTCAGCCAGTTTCACACACGTACACTGCAAAAAATGTCTGTGTTACCAAGTATTTACACATCGTAGCAAGTCTTATAGTTCATTGAAATGTTTCTCAGTCTGGTTTGTTTAACATTATTTAAACACAAGTTTTGCTCCAAACATGCGATGCTGGGATGAGATCATAAACTAAACACAGCACATTGCTAACCCACAAAAGTTTTATACTAAAGACATGAGAAATGCAAAATATCTGCACATTTACTTTCTTTTTTTTATATCATTGATAGTTTTATGTTATTCATTTGGTTGTATTCTATTAAGTTTAGCTGCTTTGTTTAATTAAATAATTATTTTTTTCTTTTGGACCTTTGCTTTCATGACTGTATTAATGTTTTATTTGGACATCTTTTAATGTCTGAAGATTAGCAACTGCTATTGCAGAAGATAATAGGGATCCAATAAAATAAAGCAATAAACATGCTCGTCTCTATGGCATTATCCGTTTGAGATTTGAGCTAATCAAATTAGATCCATATTAACATGAAATCTTGGGTCTTGTTGTTTTAAACACTGAATATTGCTTGAAAATACTTACTAAGATGGATGTCTTGTAGAGCTAAAACAATGTAATTAAGGGATTAGTCAATCATTGATTAATCAGCAAAAATTGTAATAATTAATTGTTTGAGTCGCCCACAAATGTGCTGGTTCCAGCCTTTCAAATGCAAAATTGTTGTTTTTCTTTTTGCTGTGACAGTAAACAGAAGATCATTGAGTTTTTCAAGACATCTTGGACTCTGAGAAATTGTGATTTTTTACTATTTTCAAACAATTTCTACGGCAAACAATAATTGAGAAATCTTCAGACTAATCAATAATTAAAATCATTATTTGCAGTTCTAATCTCTCTCGAAAACTCAAAACTTTCTTTGAATGCAGATTGTCACTAAAAGAAATCTCCAGCTGTGTTCTCGATGTCTTGGTGGCTCATCTTTAATCCCTCTCTGTGAACCTCACAGCTCAGTGCCAACTTGACCTCTACATCATAAGCCTATTCATGTCAATCTGACACGTAGTGCTGATGGGAACAGATCCACTTTGCCCCTGACAGGAACAAGGGATTTTGCCATAATGAACACTCCAGTTCTTCCAGTTCCACAGTGGAGCCAATGAGTCAGGTCTGTGGGCCCATTTGAATAATGAGAATGAGACTAACTATGTGCAATAGACATAAGAATCCGATGAATGGCCTGCCAATCACTGTTACTGATTGCATGTCTATCCACCGAGGAAGAGTGTGACCATTAGACCCACTGACAGCAGCGGGAGAGAGGTTTCTGAACGCAGCCCTGTGGGTATTATTATGGCGCCTCCATTAAAATGCTTTTGTTTTCCTTCTGTTTCACCCTCTGTGTTGTAGTTTTACTTACAGTGTTATTCTGTGTCCCCGCTCTCTTCTGCTGAATATTAATGTCTTCTATGCTAATGGCCTTACACCGGCTGAGGTCGACCAAGCTCCTCCTCTGAATGTTAATCCGCTGCCTCATTTGCATACGCTTAAGTGTCAAATTCCCCCACAAATCATCGCAGCTGCCTCCGCGCGGCGAGGCCAGTGGCCCCCCGAGCGACAGCACAGAAACAATGTGGTCACACCGTATGCATAGCATCAAATCTACATCAAAGCCTGTTTAGATTGCCAGGTCACAGCGGGTTCACATTGTGTAAAACGGAGGTAATGGGATAGCAGTCAGCCTGGTGCAGAAATACAGCCAGGCAGGTAATAAGTATGAATGGAGCAGGTAATAAGGTTGGGATGGAAACAGACCCAATGTCATCAAGGGAGCAGGACTGTTTAAGCTGCAGCACAGTTATCAGTTCAAAGGTGAGCACTGATCCCAGACAAACACACAGGACTTATTGTGTCGTTAGGTTTTATTCCTCCTTGTTTCCACGTGCGCTTCTGAGTGCATGGCAGATAAAGAGGTTGTTAGAGAGAGGGAGCAGCAGTTCTTCTTCGTGAGTTAAGAAGGAAGAGTTTGGCCTAACAATTAAACTATTTGCTTCGTTAACAGTCCTACAGGAGACAAAATGAGGTTATGTTAGATATTTATATGGAATTTGAAAGCAGAAATCGTATAAAACATCATCAGTATTATTGTTTAAACCACAATGGGAGACATCATCATCAGTAAAGTAAACCTAAAAGGATTGGTGAAGATTTGCTGCTTTTTTTCACTTCATGAGACACTAAACTGAAGATCTTTAGGTTTTGGAGAGTTTGTTGGTAATTTAAAGACATCACCTTGGGCCTTAGGAATTTGTGATTGTGAAAAAAATTTACCTTTCACAATAAAATGTTTCACAGAGAAAATAATCAGCTGCTTAATCGTTAAAGATAGTGATCATTAATTGCAGCCCTAATGTTATCATCACGATAGTAAAGCTGGAAGGACTAGTTGATTAGTCAATGAGTCAATCTTCAGAAAATGATTCACCTTTAATAATCAATTAATCATTTATATCATTTTTTTAAAGCACAAACTCCGACCCCATTCTCTTTTTGCAGCTCCTCCAGTGTGAGGATTTACAGCTTTTCTCTGTTGTATTGATTGTAAACTGAATATCTTTGCATCATGCAAAACAAGACATCACCTTGCATGCAAATAAACTGGGATTTTTCACTATTTTCTGAGGTTTTATTGAGATTAAGATTAATTGAGGAAATAATAATACAATAGAAAATAAAAATAATCATTAGTAACAGCCCTATGCTAAACTGCTGCTCTCTCCACCTACAGGTACATCTCATAGCTCAAAGCAAACACTTCACACAACTCATTCTGGGGGCTGTAGGAAGCACACATATAGATGAGATACACCCAAGATTAAACTACAAAACATCATAAAACAACCTCTGTAATGCACTGAACATCACCAAAACTGACTCTTAACTGTCTATAATGGCACA
>NW_023339785.1:5815196-5819977 GCF_004916995.1 Morone saxatilis
AAGTTAATTTATCTGTTTTTTAAAATGATCCAAGAGAGGAGAGATGCTGAAACACTGTCCACTAAAAGTTCCATGCAACAATGCGGAAATCAGAAGAGTAAAAACAGGATAACATGTCTCTGTCTAATTCTAACAGCGTGTTATTTCACTCCCGGAGGATTAACTGAATAAAGCGTTTGCTATAGATGTCACTTAAACTCGTACAGACTACAACTTCCTCTGGGGGTAAGTCTCCTCCAAGTGTCAAGTCCTTGAGTCCCGTGCCTGCCAGTGCGAGCGGCAGTTGCACCACCAGCCAAGCAAATTCAAAAGCACACTCATGAATAAGACAAACGGAAGACTTTCTAACAGAGAACTGACTTCAGTCGACTTCTTCAACACTTTCCTAAAAGGTGGTATCATACTGAGGCTTAGTCAGTTCCCTTGGTTAAGAAATGACTCAGAACGACGGGAATGCAAACGATAGTGAGTCATTTTGCAATGACGGCCTGCCAGCAAGAACGATGTTAAGTAGGCTCGGAGCTATTCTTACCTTTAACAATGGCCGTCCTTTCATAATATTAAGCATCTTTACTTTGGGTGATAGTTCTGACAAGACCTGCTATTTGCAAGCTTGAAATCATTTTGACTGGATCAACAAAATATAGCAACAACCTCAGTCAAAGAATGGCTTAAATGTGTCTCTTCACACTAAAATCCAACAGAAGCGCTGCATATTATATGTTTTTTGGATTGGTTTGATATACTTTCTGTCTTCCACAACAACAACCTTGATACTTTCATGAGAATGGCTTATGAGCATAATTTCCAAAGTTCACTACCCAAAATGCCTCATTATTTCTGTGTCAGCTGTAAAACATACGATTTTTACATGCTCTTTATCTTGTGTTGGTGTTTGTAGTACTTTACATGCAGCACTATCCTCCCAAATCCCAAATAAGTCTCTTTGTACTTCTGTTATTGGAGTAACAGTTTGTTCTAGTTGTTGAGTCTAACTGCCCAAAAGCATTAGTATGTCTCTGTGTAGGATAACATACTGCACATCTTTTTGTCAGTGGATAACTTTTTGGCAAACAAAATAGTAATATATTTGTTCATGCATAGCCCATATAAAACTATAAAAAAGTATTTCCTTATTTGGTCTTATAACAATGTTTTATCATTGCACATTCATCAAATGTATAAACCCAGACATACAGCAGTGTGTGGGATATGAAACAATGAGGAAGTAAAGCCAATGTCAACAATTCACAAGGGTTCACATTGTATATATTTTCAAAAGTGAGTTAGTGATACTGATACTTCCATGAAGCAGCAGCTCAATGCCAGCAGTTTCTATCAAACAAAGAAGGATATGGATCTGCAACAGCCGCTAGCAGCAAAACCTTGATGAAATATTCACAAAACTATCCAGCAGGACAATTCAGCTGTTTTCTTCTAATGGAATCCAGATTTTTTTGTCCGCGCAAGAAACATCCCAAACTTCCTGTTTTGTAACAACATCATCCTGACCCTGCACTGATACTGACATGGTCTCGTTTTCTAAATGTGAGCTGACTTTTAAAGTCGTCCTGTAAGAGATGGACTGAGCAGGAGCTCAGCGATAAAAGAAGCAGCGGAATGACCCTTCAGGCACGCATCATCATGAAGGGACCAGCAGCTAACCTCGCTTTACAGGAAGTAAACAGCTTCAGCGAGCCTGTTTCATGAAGCATGTACAATATTTTTGCACAATTTCCCTTCTCTGTCTTAGAGAGACAATTAGACATATATGAAGCACTGCGAAGGGAGATATTTTCTATTACAATCTTTTATCTCTGCCTCAAATATTTTTCACATCATGCAATAGGTTTGTGTAAATTGATGGCTACACTTTTGCATTCAGGAGGATAATTGCTATATAATTTCGTTAAAAGCCTGAACTGAGCAGTATGGCACATCTGGACGCAAACAAATTGCAAAAACCAGAGGCATTTATTTCCTACTATAAGACACTACTTCTTCCTCATTATATCCACCACCTGCATTTTAATCAAACAATAACCACATCGCCAAAGAGAAGACATATTATACACTCCTGCAGCCGAAGAAAGAAAGAAAAAGATGAGGAGGAGAATGAAGATGCTATGAAAAACTAATTATATTATTATGCAATTATACAATTTAGTCTGAGGAGATGAAGGTAATAGTTTAAACTGATGTGTGTCTACATAACACGTGTGTGTGTGCTCACATCATGGAACTTGCAAGTTTGTTTGTGCACTACACATATCTGGTAGCACACAAACATTATGTCCTGTTATGCCTATGTGCGCGTGCGTGTTCCTACATGTGCCTGTGTGCCTGTGAGTGTGCGTGGTGATTGCACTTGATGTCTGGGTATGTGTGGTACGGGAGTTGAGGTCCACTGGGGCTTTGGACCACTCCGCATGAATAATGCATCAGACTGGGCCGCTGCATCTCAGCAACATTGCCTTGGTCTGCTTAAGGTTCCTCTTTGGGAAAGTCAGCATCATTCTGCGAGCTGCTGCAGCAACTCAGCTGGACTCTGGCTTTCAAACAAGATTTCCAAAATGACTGCAAAGAAATTCACATCAAATCATTTAATTGTGACATACTTATGCGAAACACCTCCGTTTTTAATATCTCAGCGGGAATCAAATTGCAGCCTCATAGCCTCCAAAAGCAGACAGAAGTCACATTATTTTCTGAAACAATAAGTCGATTAATCAATGGATTGAGAGTAAAAAGTACCTATTTTGAAAAATTCAGGGAAACTGGCTAAATTCACTGGTTCCAGCTACTCAGCTGTGAATATGTTATGTTTTTGTATTCTTTTATGATAATAAAGTGAATATCTTTTGGTTTTGGACTGTAGGTCAGACAAAGCAAAGGTCACTGTGGGCTCTTGGACTTTGTGATGGGCATTTTTTGCTATTTGCTATCATGAGATGAAATTATCTATTAATAAATCAAGAAACGGTAGATTAATAGATAAAGAAAATAATCCTTAGTGGCAGCCCTAACATTTATAATTGTCAAAAAGTTGCTAAAAGATGCTTTTTATTTAAAAAAAAGCCATCTATTCCCCTAAAGATGCCTTTGCGAGGAGAACCTGACATATTGGATGAACTGTTTATCTGCAGATTTACACATTTGTGATCACAGAACAGATGCTGAAGGCAGATGCTTGCTATATAATTCACAGTGGGATCACCAAAGGTTTAGTCTGAATGACACCATACGCCACACTTGCTGAGCGCCCAACTAGTTGAAGCATCAGGAAACTGACATGAAATTAATTTACCCTCCAGCAATTATGTTACAATCATCTTACTTTGCAATAAGGGGGTCACTTTCATTGAGAAAACTTTGTGCGCGGACACAGTGATGAATCATGAATCCAGGGGCGGATCCAGAAGGGTGGCAGCAGTTTGGTGTCAAATACTGTCAAATTTAACACATTAATTTAGATTTCAATTCAAAAATAACATGTTAAACAACAGAAATTAATTTAATGCTCTGTTACGGACACATTTTAGGCTTAAGTTCAATAAAAAAGACTATTTAGAAAAGATATATTGATTTCTAATGCCACCATTAGACATTTCCATTCAATGCTTTACTAACATGCCACAATAATGTAATATTTTTGAGTTCAACTATCTCCATTTGGGGGCTTTTCCAACACTCACATACTGTATACATATTCCTGCCACCCCTTAAAGTCTCCATGCCATCCCTCTTGCCACTCCATGAACACTTGCTTTAACAGTTACCACAAACACTTCACCAGTCCACAGTGGACAAACTCTACATTCTTGTTGGGCTTGTTTGGCTTTAGCTGTTGCAGTTTTGAACAGACTAAACACAGTATGCAAATATGTAAAACCAGGCGATATGTAAATGTATGTAAATTAAATGCACGTGAAAGGACTACTTTGCCTGATACAGGCTGGTTAGACTTATACAGTCTCTCAGGCATTTTTGTTTTCACTTCCTTACTGTGTTATGTTTCTATACAACTTTCTATATTAATATTTAATAGCGCAATAAAGTGTTCATCTTAATCTTAGTGCAGTGCTGTGTCTCAAAACTCGACTGAAACCTTAAAACGGATAATTTCATATGTTTGGTATTTTGTATTATAACAGTGCTGCCTGCTTCAGGTGGATCAGTGAACTCATATCAGACGAGGTGACACTTAAAGTCAATGAATTTTAAACAAGCTAACCGGCCACGTGAAAGCATCTCATCCACATATCATCTTTTTTCCCCACTTAAACTGGAGCTTTTAGGACTACAACAGATGAGTTCAGAGGATGATATTTCTTGCAGCGTAGTCTACACACACCGGAGCCTGTTTACTTTCACCTCAGGAATGTTTGGCACTTTGGCATCCACACCTTCTGATTGACGGACCTTTATGCCGACCCTCTCTCTCTCTCTCCAGCCCCTATACATCCCTTCCCTCCTCCCCGCACCGGACCTCCACAGCACCGCTACCCTCCCACCGGTACCGCAACCTAAACGGGACCCGAGCGGCGCTTATCTCCGGTCGGCTCACCTCTGTGCGCGCCTGCAGCCGCTTGTTCATCTCGTAGATCCGATACTCGGGCTGGACCATGTAGGGCGAGTGTCTCCTGTAGAAGGGTCCGAAAGGAGACGAGTAGAACGGGTCGTGGGTTGGGTTGGACATGGTGGCTCCTGGCGAGGCGCACGGCGCGATTTCAACATCCAACGGGCACGGCAGCGCACATGGGAGTGCGATGCTCTCCGAA
>NW_023339785.1:5820077-5825992 GCF_004916995.1 Morone saxatilis
GTGTGTGTGTGTGTGTCAGAGGCAGAACTGGTTGAAAATATTAACTCTTTGCTCGCTGAACTGCTTCGCTGCAAAAATTCAGCATAAGAAAAGAAGAGAGTGGATGTCTAACAAGCTGCACTGTGTGTTTGTATCCTTGTATCCAACACAAGGACGTGTTACCACCTTGTTAAAAGGGCTGCGGGTTTCACAAAAGCCTGGTTAATCACCTCAAATATGTAGTTTGCCTTTTACAGAACTTGGAAATTTGTCATTTTACCACCTATGTGTGTTGTCTGCAACTCTTTCTTCAGCATCTTTGTCTGTATTTGGTAGCTATACACTCCGTAATGGCTTCACGTCATATCACTTCACCGCCAGAGTGCATTGGTGCAAATAGGATTTTAAACTCCACCTTTGCACACACAGGCTATTTCTGAAATAGAACTAAAAGCCTCTACTTCCTGTATTAATCTATTTACACTAATTCGTCATCCCTGTGTGCAAATATTAGTTTGTAGTTTTGTGTGTCTTCCCATAATTGCTTGACACGACTGTAAGACTCATTTGTCACCGGTATGAGGAAATAGCATAATTGAAAAGTGCTTTTCAATTACAATTTGTTTAACTTAAATAATGAAATAAAATATGGTGCTTCAAAGTTTTACTTCTTTTTTTTTATTATTATTCCATCCAGCAGTGAAGAGGAAAGGGAGAGAAAAAAAAAAATCACTCACGGCAAAATGCAAATGAGCCTGGAAGCTATTACGATGCTAATGAGATTCCACCATAGAAGTTGCTGCTCCGGCATCCGGGGTATATTTCATCCATATTTGGAAAACAATTGCGTGCTCAAAATAGGGGACACACTTCCTAGTCTTCACAGTTGAGTTAGTTTTTACTTTCAGCAGGGTCCCCAACAAGCTGGAATCTAGTCAGACTTAGATAGGAGGTTGTTTTACTTAGTTTTACTGAACTGCCATTGAAACAGCAGACTACAGCGGTTTATTTGCAGTCTTACCATCGTGTGAAATACTGCTCTATTTTTAGCACTTCTTCTGTTTCATCATTGCTTGTCAATCATCAGCAAAACCCTTTTTATTCATATCACAGTCAAACTCCTTCTCCTGGCTTCAAAATATCACAAACAATCTGCATGTTGGCACATGTTTCCCTCAAAAACTAAAAACAAAACAAAAGGCAAATGAGTGTGATTGTTTACATCAGCAGCAGCTACATCAAACACAGCTACAACTTTATGCTTTCACGCTCTGCTGTGAAACAGGATAAGACGTGTTCCGGGTTCTTCCGAAACGGGAGCAGCGCTGGTGCGTTCAGGTGCAAAACCTGTAGCACTGCTTCTAGGGTGTGTAGTTTGTGCGCTAAAGGCAGGCAGGTATGTAGGTAGGGAGATATGTTACCATAGTAACACCAAGAGGGAACCCAGCAGAAGCAGAGTGTCTATATGTGTCCTGACCCATTTCCATTCTCATCCACAAGTGTTTTGTCTCCTTCACCTTGCTGTTGAACAACTAAAAGCACCTCCATGGTGCAAGAAAACATAAATACACAAAAAAATGGAAAACAAAGTGGAGGATACTAAAAGTAATAAATAAGGAACATTTTCATCTGTGCTGAAATACAGTAAGGCCCCCTCCACAAAGAGAGCACAGACTAGAGTTACACTATTAATTAGTGTAACTGCAGAATGAAAATAGTTGCTCACACATATTTTTCTATTTAGTGGACTAAACCTTGTGTAACTTCCACCCCAAATTATCATTCTGGTAAGTTCAGTATAAGATATATTATACATGATGTACTGTAAATATAATAACAGAATTAGCGGATTAATACACATTTGGTGCTCTTGTGAGTATCTAAGGCAGCAGGACGGTGTATGTAGGATTGTCTCAAAATAAACGACAGTGTCCACGTTCATATTAATGAAGCATCGCTGTGGCTCATTAAGGTGGATTTGGATGACAATGGAGCTCTATGGCGAGGAGAATAAGATATATCAGGCTTTGGATACACAGGCAACACTTGTTAGTCGGATCAAGTCATTGTTGGTTTTGGTCTTTTTATTTAGTATCACCAGTCTTATCCTTTAATAAATATGTCAAGTGATGAGTGGGTCTAATTTTAATATCACACTGTTGTTGCATGACAATGATTTTTCCTGTTATCATCCTGGTCCATCAAAATTCGTATGATTTTAAATCATGTTTTGAATAATAGTGTTTGTGTGCGTTTTCAATGTAGAACATCTGGGAGAAGAGCCACTGTGGGCTAAAACAGAAAATCTTCTTGCCAGTCTGTTCACAGAGAATCATTCTGCTGTTCATCACACAAATAGGAGAAACTAACTTCAGATATAGGTCCTGTTTACGATCCTCTGTACAATACAAATTTATATTGAAATATGTTAAATGAGCTGTTCACTTCAATGTACTGTATTGCAGCCACACTCGAGTGGTAAGCGCTTTAGGCGAGCAACCAAATCCTGTTAGAAATGTCAATTGAAAAGGTCTTGAGATATTAAAAATGTAGTTTTTAATTAAAGGTTTATTAATAGATTTTTCAAACTTTTTTTTTAATTACCCGACCAGATGCCTGAGGCATTTGGATTACAACTTTTATCTCACTCGATTCAGACTGCCTCTCCCCATTCAGCCATTTTGGATTAAAAGTCAGACTTCATAAATGCTGTTCATTAATTCCCAGTGCGGGCAGTTAATGTGAGATTCGGTTGCAACGTTACGGCTGGTCTGAGTGTCTGTTTATTTTTAGATTCTTGTGGCTACTTTGCAGCTCAGGCCTAATCTGTCACGGAGGAGAACATGGAGGAAATCTTAATCGGTGTGCCAAAAAAAGATTTCCAATGCACTCTGGTGTGTCTGGTTTGGAAAATCAACATGTTAGTGACACATTCTGTCACAGTAAATGATGTTATTGACATGTGTTGCATGGAACATAGTGTAAAATTGTTGAAATAAATTAAAACCAGTCTGTGTTATGCTGTTTGCATGCAGTGTTATTACCATGCATGCATGCCCATGTGTTGTAATATGCAATGTTATGATTTGAATTATAGGCAACAAGCAAACTGAGTGCATGTGTGTGCATACATTTTTTGATCTTACTGTAGATTAATAAATGTATTAAAAATGTGTTCATTCAATAAGTATGCAAGCAAGGAAATCACATCAAAAGGAATCACATGCAATTTGTTAGATTTGATGACGCACGATTAGAATTAAAAACACACAGGTGGTGGACAACAAGTTCAAGTGTGATTGCTGAAGGGCTACCCAGGCATTCTGGTAAATGTAGGAACTCACAAACCAAAATAGAAGCAGAAAGGAGACATGGCACATCAGGGAAATGTTTGATGGTCAGTCCAATGATAGCAATGGATTATCTTTTGATGGTGAACAGTGTAGATGTAGACAAGGTGTAATAGCTCTCATTGAAACATGTATTGCTCTGCACTTCCCAGATGACACCTGTCACTCAAACTGTGTGGAAAGAACTTTGACATCTTTGATTAGCTGTTGGTGGTGTAGGTGGCCCGTGATCAGCCATAGCAGCTAGCTGATCTTGCTAACTACCCAGTATGTATTCTGAAACTGATCTGCTTGTGGAAAGGCTTCATTAATTGTTCAAGAAGTTTTCTGAAAAGATCTACTGTAATTAACAGTGGGTGATAAGCAAGGCTGGATTGCCATCTGGGCAAAGTGTGCATCTGCCTCGGGGCCCCCATCAGGATTCACTGCATGTCATTTTGGTCATGTCATCGACTGTAAAATATCAACTAAGGTGAGTCCTGCATTATCAGCTAATTTTGTGGCCCTGCCAAAATCAAATTTATTTTATACTTTAGTCTATACTGTGCACTTGGTGCATATTCCCAATGACATTGTGTTTGATTACTGCAAGCTAAGCATTATTCTACAATATGAACACTGGTTGTACTGCTTTTAATGTGAACTTGGCGGCGACAAGGTACATAGACACATTGCACACAAGGTGGCAGGTGGGGGGTTATAGGGGCCCAACAGCAAATTTCTGCCCAGGGCCCCTTAACAGGTTAATCTGGCCATTGTGACGACAATTATTTAACAAATACATATGTGTGTTCCTGTGCAAAAGCTGTGGTTTATTACTCATATTTCAGTTTGCATAATACTGCTGTGTGGTGCTAAAATTAAAAATGTTCTAATCTTATAGTGGTTTTACAGTAAGTCTGGTGGTTCTGCAAACCACTGCGCAGATGTTCCTGAATTAAATTACATATTTTAAATACATGTTTTGGCTTGCAAACATTCTGAGTGCCATTGTGGATTGTGGACTGCAGAAGACGCAGCAGCGAGTATTCGCCCTACCTTCCTTTAATCAAAAATTATGCCACTCGGTGCATAACTAGCCAGGTACTAAGATTCTGTCATTAGCAGCATTGACTGCAGGCAACACAATCAATACAGTATTATGAAATCATGCTACACATAAAATGGACTGTTTACTAGTGCAGCCTCGTCTATGCACTTTTAATTCTTAAAGTTTAGATACTATATGGCTCAGTAAGGAGGAAAAATACAGAACTTTTTTTTTAAAGAGCAGATCTTCCTTCAGATCCAGCCAAGGTCAATTGACATATTATTTTAAATCTGAGACATAAGACATGGAGGTTTTAAAGTAAACCTCTTTCCTTTCTAAAGCAACTATTATACTACTACTAGTTATTTCTTGCAATTTCTGACCAGGTGGCTTTCTTTAGTCTTTCCAACACAAAAGTCAGCTTTGCAAGAATCCTAATATCTCTTAATACTGTTCACACTGAAGATATTTGACCCTTAGTTGCAGCAGTCTCTCTTCTCTTTATTCAGGATTTAACTGTGCACACAATAGAGTCAAAACATGACCAAAAGCAATATCTGTAATCAATATTGGAACATGTTTTCTTAAATACCTAATAGTGCTGATATGCCACAGTGTCCTTATTCTAGTCAATACAATAAGCCCATATTTTCAGATCAGACAATGTAACTGATCTGTGTGACTTGTTTTATGCATTTGAATTCATCTCATGTGAATATTAAGTCAAAAGTCTTCATGGTTACAGTCTCAGTGCATGTAAACCAAAACAATGCATCACTTTAGACTAGAAAACACACAAGCAAACACACACACACGCACACAGAGGTCTTGGTCTCGGGTCCATTGTGTCCCAGTCAGTTCATATTGACTTACTGACTTGAGTAAAGAGGATGAGAAAAGTCAAACACAGTGGGCTTTGTCTCTTTTGTCCTTTTCCAGACACCATACAGAGACGCTTCCCCACATACTGCTGCCTAGGTTGTTACTAGAAACCGAGTTGGTTTGAAGATACACAGACTGACAACTGTTTTTCTTCTGCTGGTCTTTTTAATAGAAAGGATTTAATAGAAAGCTCTTCTTTAGCGTCACCGCTGAGAGAAACCAGACACACACCTGAGCACCTTAAATCTCTGGCATTTCAGGAATACTCTCATCTTGTCCAGTTTCACATAACTTTGCCTCTGATGGTTTTCAGTCTAAATTCATTCACTTTCTTCTTATCTTTCATTTTTCCACCTGTTTCCTTCCGCATCCCATCAGTGGATAGCAGATTTGAGCGAGTCCGATGCAGATAATGTACTGTTACATTCAGTATCGTCAGAGTAAAATGCGTCAACATCTGGACTCGTAAATATTGCGACTTTTATTTTAAAATCAACCTGTTGTGTCAATTTTAGGCTTAAATGAACACTGGTGTTATAATGTTTACTATATTATTAGCAAAGTTTGAATAATGTGTGCTTTGATTCCGTGTAAATCTGATATTTAACATGAAAAACAAGGAAATCGTCTTCGTCCGTCAGATTTTGTCATGTGTGGCCACATGTCATGATTTT
>NW_023339785.1:5826028-5826931 GCF_004916995.1 Morone saxatilis
GTTAGTCATTGTTGGATTCATTTGTTTCAGTAAGCTAATCAAACAGCCTAATAATTGTTTCAGCTTAAGCTTTTCTGGATAGAAATCAGTGGAATATAACTGTTTAGAACAATATTCTTTACCCATGTTCAGTTAAAGAAATTCAAAGTCGACTAATTTTCTATTTTGTACATGTTATTATACTCGCTGAGTGATTTGTCTTGATTACAGAGTCCAGCATGATTGTTTCTTGTGCAGAATGATTAGGTAATGCTGAAGGATCTTTTAAACTGTAGGGCTTATTAAAGCATCTTTATCTTGTTTATGCAGAATATTGCCTGGACACATAAAGATAATGACGCTCTCTCTGTCTCCGTCCTCTCAAGGTCAGTCCCTCAGTGTGACGGCTTCATCCTCCTCCTCTCCCTCCTCCACGTCTCTGCTCCTCTCCCCCGGTAACGCGCTGACCCTCCTCTGCTCCGTCACCGCCAGCAACCTGCCCGCCCTGGCCCTGGAAGTGACCTGGCTGGCGGACGGCCGCGATATCATCACCATGGAGCGCAGCGGGGTGGTGATCTCGAACACGTCCTCGAGTGGAGCGCAGGGGAAGCGAGGGGAGGCGAGTCTGGAGCGGACGGGAGCCGGAGAATACAAGCTGGGGGTGAAGGGGGTGAGTGGGGAGGACGGAGCGGCGTACACCTGTCGTATCCGAGCCTTCATCGAGAAAGGAGGAAGAAGCGCGGGAGGAGGAGGGAGGTGGCACATGGCAGCTGAGAAAATGTCCGCCCCTGTGACGGTGAAGGTGTCGCAGATCAGTAAGTGAAGCATGTTCTTTAAAATGTCCACTCATGACTAATGAGACATAAAGACATCAAATCAGCTGCATATAGAAGTACATATCTCCCCAAATATGAGAAAAACAAA
>NW_023339785.1:5826984-5831285 GCF_004916995.1 Morone saxatilis
AGTATCACATAATTATGACCTATCAATACAGTACCTTATTATCATAAATATGACTTTTGTCAAAAAGTTGACTTTATGAGAAGCCACTTCATTATTGTGAAGTCATAAGTCTGACAATATGATTCTTAATTTAGATTAAGTCAATTATTACACTTAGATTGACTAATTGATTGATCTATTCATTGTTTTAGCATTACTTTAAAGGTTATTTATACATTTCAGACCAAGACACACGAAACAGTCGTAATATCTCTGTTGCTCACCACCAGACTCCAAGAAGCAGACAGGTTTTGTAAACAAACCACAGAGAGGCAGCGATGGCAACACAGGCAGAGGGAGTGTAACACCATGACTCCACTTTATCTGAACATATAATAGTTGTTTGCTGTTATATTAATGTTCTAAATATATATAACCTTTAACTTGTATATAGACATTGTATGTTGTTGTTCACTGTTGCTTTTTATATATATTTATATACCTATTTTTTCACCTACTTGTATCATAGTTTAATGTGTATGTTCACTATCTTTGATCAGCTTAGTTGTCTTTGTGTTTAGCTTGTATATTTTTATCATCCTAAGAATTATCTTGGAACTGTGTGTAACATTAAGAGTAGCGGAAAACATCTGAGTCAACTTCCTTGCCAGTTCTGATTCTTAAAGTGCCTATCCCCAGTTGGTATATAAAGTTTAAGGGTTTGGGTCTTAGTGTTAAGATAAAAGCTCTAATCACTGAGAGAAGTCTTTGCTATAGAGAAGCAAAGAGAGAAAAGTGCTGTTAAAGTGAGATTCCACAGGTCCACCTGATGCAGACAGATGACTCCAGCAGTCGAGGTTTTGATAAGCTGGACCTGACACATATCACTGCACCATATCTGACTGAATCAAAGATGATTTTTCCATCCCCACCCTCACTCCATCTCACTCTGTTTTTCCAGATGGTGTGGAGCTTCTTCCTTTACTTCATGAATAACTTTTCCATCGGATACCATGCAAGGCACTTGGTGTGTGTGCATGTCTGTGTGCCTGTCTAGACTGGCACATAAGTAGGCTGAGGCTGGAAAGAGGACTAAAAAATTACAGAATAAAAGACAAGAATGCTAAACTACCCTGAAGTGACTGAAGGAATACAATGATATTCTGATCATGTTTTGAGAGCTTGGAATATTGTTACTAAATACTGTCAGATTCACTCGTTATTCAGGACACACTCATCTTTATACAGATAGACATTCAAAGAATGAAAGATTTCTAAGAAATGAGCTGCTCTAGTCAATAGTGACAAATGTGAGCATGAAAGAACTCCATTAATTCAAAGCTGAATTACTGTAAAGGGCCTGGACAGTGACTCACTGACATCTATGTCTTTTTTGACCATTTGCCTAACCACATAATACACAGCGGTGAAAAGAAGAAGAATGTAGACATGTTAAGTAACAGAGTGATGTGTGGGTAAAGCAAGTGATGGATGAAAGGTGTACCTTCTCCTGTGGAGGGGGGACTTGGCTCTCTTTGCCTCTCCTGACAGGCTCTTCAATGAGCTGAAAGAAGAGACAGATGACCTGTTAGGAAAGAAAAGGGGGGGATAGCCTCAAAGAGTTGAACAAAAGAATGGAAATAATTAGATTTTTGTGACTGTTTTCAGCTCAAACTGTTTTTTTTTTTTTTAGATTCAAATAAAACTGAATCTAATTGAATTTAATATGTAATTGTTTGCAATTAAATATATTTACAAATATTCCGAAAGTTTCCGTACCACCATCTGACCATCCCATTAATATTTCCCTAGATCTGCCCGTGACATTATTTAGGTTGCCAGCAGTTATTGAGATTTCAGAATACAGTAGAGGTCATCAGGCTGGTGCTCTGGTCTGACAAAAAACACAGGCACAAAGCCCTCAGTACATTGTGCCCTGAGTAAAATAAGAGCTCCATAAAGTGTCACATAAGACAGAGAGAGAGCTCTGGGGTTACTCTCACCCTCTGGGACAATGGGATAGGATGGTTCTTGATGGCTCTTTGAAGGCTAACCAATCCTACGAGGTGCTCATGAGGACTAGATATTTTGCAATCCTAACTTGGAAACCCAGTACCTGCGCTGTGTGATGTCACTTTCTGCAGCAGCATTGTTCCTGCCTGGCTCCCAGCTGTGACGACGGAATGGAGACAAGGAACGGATGGAGGCTCGCATGATAGCAGATGAGAGGGGATTTTCTGGAAGCTGGTCTTTTTTCTCATCTTCTTCTCCTCCTTCTTCTGTCTCTCCACCTCCTGGGATTTAGAAAAGAAATACAAAAAACTATAACGTACTGTGGCTCATATCATTTAAATGATGTTTGTGACATCTGTGCTGACAGCAGATAGATGATAGGAAATGTGGAACATCCACAGTGCCAGATGCCAACTGAGGGTGTCCTGAGACTAGTAGGGCCCCACATCACCTACCATTTTAAGATAAACTGAACGGAGAAGAATGCATTGTGAGGTTCTATTCTGAAAGACGCTAAATTTCTTTGAGACAGAACTTTATCCATACAAGAAAGGTTTTGTGTCTAAGATGTGTGTATGATGAGTGTAAATAGTTAAAATAAAGCTATATAATAATAATAAATAAATAAAAATATGCAAAGAATGTATACAAGATATACATACAAAATAAAACAAAATAAAAAGGTGTGAAAAAATTTACATGTAGAACAAAGGAGATACAAAGTACAAATGGTGCCTGTTGGTACGTTACACATGACAAGCAAGTTGAAACAACAGAAATCAGGTTTTTTTTTGCTTGTAACGTTTATAGCATAAAAATATTGTATGAATGGGGGAAAATAACCTTATGATCTGTATAACAGGTGCATCACACTGTAAATATGAGATATTAGCAATATGATATAATACAATTTCTCAAGAAAGTGTGCCTGAATGCTTGGTGTGTTGTCTCCTGTTATCCCAAGAGAAAGAAGATACATATTAGAATTTGAATTTAGTTTAAAGCAAGCAAGTCAAACTGGATTAATTAGGTCATCTCAATTAGCTGTGTGCTACCAACTCCAATTAGGGGTTGCCATGGTGATGGCACCTACTGTGTGTCTCCTGGGTCAGAGCCTTCATTTCATAGAGATTTTAGCTGAGGCACACCTCTCATGATTATGCTTCAAGGGCCAAGACCGTGAGTTCCGTCACCAAAATGTGGATATTTTTAGCAAGACAAGAGCCTGCTGACCACATTTGCTGATATTTGTGTGTGTAGAGTAAAAATGTGACCAAAATAGCTGTTGGAAGTGGCTGCTTCTGCTTCTCTCCAGAAATGTCTTCTGCCACCTAATATGGAAGTTAATGCGGCAGTTGGTTGGTGCTCCTGTCGCTTAGAAGCTCATAAAGTCAAAAGTGCAAGTCTGTTTGAAGACAAGATTTTTAGACGATTTGAAATCTTCTGTCCACTCTAGCTCTGAAGTGGAATGTGCAATACACACAAATGGAAAAGTCCCAGAAGGACTGAAATTTTCATTAATTTTGAACTGAAATTGTGTGAAAAGTATGAAAGTCCTACTTGTTGTGAATGTTTTAAAGTTTGAATGGAGTTTCTATCGGAAGTATGAATGAGAGTTGAAAATTCATAAAAAAAATAGAAATTCTCCATAAGGAATGAATTTTGGAAGAATGGCTAGAAAACTGGAAATATTTAGGAAATTATGAAAGGTATCAATGAGAAAAGTCCTGACACACCATTCCCAATCAAGCCGCACATTTTGGTGTATTTCTTGTGTATGTGTTGGCAAAGCTGCAGGACTAGATAGATGCCAAAATATAGACAGCATATTAAGTGTCCCACCAGGGATACTAACACACTGGACCACTGCTACACCACAATAAAGGATGCCTATCGCTCTGTTCCCTGTGCAGCCTTGGGGCTCTCTGATCACGTTCATCTTATCCCAACCTACGCGCATCTGCTCCAACATCATCCAGGTCCCCAAATGCAAGAATCGTGTTTGTGGACTTCAGCTCAGCATTCAACACCATTATCCCGGACATCCTTGACACCAAACACATCTATCACTGTGCCAGCCTCCACCTGTCAGTGGATTACAAACTTCCTGACCAACAGGAAGCAGCTGGTGAGTCTAGGCAACATCACATCCAGCACCTGGACAAATAGCACTGGAGCCCCTCAGGAGTGTGTGCTCTCCCCACTGCTATTCTCCCTCTACACCAGAGATACTCATTGCGTGGCTCGTCAAGCTTTAAATGGTGGCTCGAATGGTAGCTTATATAGTAACACAGCCAATACATTTTTTC
>NW_023339785.1:5831385-5836370 GCF_004916995.1 Morone saxatilis
CACACACACACACAACTGCAACCTTCAATGAGCACCTCTCCATAAAATGCTGAAGCCAAGGCAGCATTTACACCACGATAACGTTTCAAATAACAGTGACACTGTATATATAAAATATTCCTGCACTTTTTTCATTGTAAATATTTTTTATCTGCAACATTTGTCAGCTATAGCATACAGAGGTTATCATCATAATTATTTGTTCTTCTCTCTGGTGGAGCACCTCCAGTGAAAAAGCCCTGCCTGTCTCAGCTCTGGCTGTTTGTAGTGCAGCAAGCCGAGGCAGCAGCGCTCTCTTTGGGATTTAGCCTTTCAAAAGTCCTCGTCAGATTTGCAGTGCAGACGTACTTTTGCTGCCTGCCGCCCCCACATCTCTGCCCCCCCTTCACCACATCTCCCCATCCCTCTAACCACCACCCCTCCGCCCCTCCTCCCCCCATCAACCTCCTTCCCCTCTCCTCTCTCTGCTCACTCTGCTGCAGATGTTTTGGATATGTTTTCTTAGTGAAGAAGCTGCGCCAACTGCCAAGTGCCGACAAAATGCCCCTCGGTCATCTCCTGCAGTCGCTGGTGTGGCGGCGGCGGCGCTGGCCAACGGTTGGTGAGCGAGATGTTAGCGTGAATGGCAGCCAACATTCCACAGACAGAGAGAGGTCGTGCAGAGGTTAGCCCCAATGGCTGCCAATGTGCACATAGCAGGATCCTAATAACCCAACTAGCAAGTATTAGTGCACTAAAGTCAGGAGAATCTTTTTTATGAATAAAGTCATTATAAAGAGCAGCAAGTATAGTAGTAAATATAAATGGGCCTATCTCTGTGTCAATTTCCTGTTCTTGGACACACAGGGCTCGGGTGTTTGTGGGCATTGCACCACTATGTGGCAAACATTTGCTGAAGGGATTTCAGGTTCAGTCTGGGTTTTGGCTGGACCAGCCAGCTCATTAGCTTGCCTGCTCTGTGGCATGGCATCACAACAACTCAGGTGAAAAACTTTCCCCAGACGAAAAAAACAACAACAATTGTTGTGCACAAAATATGGGATAAACTTGCACACAGCAAACCTCCCAAGTGTTCATTGTTCAGTAACAATTATTCTAAGTGTTAATTATGCACTCATAGAGCAGATATGGCTTGGAGACACTCTGAAAGTGTTAAATTAACTCTGATGGGGATGGAAGAACACAAATACAGGTAGAGAGATGGCCATAAACGCTGACAATGTTGCTGTTTTCATGTATTCATTTCAACAATGTCAGCAGCTGCTTGGATTCAAGTCAGAACACATAATACGGTTTCTACTTTCTTTCACCGTTCACAGGTTTGTTATCTTCTCTATTTTAGCAGTGCTCATTTATCCAGAAATAGTTCTGTCATCAAAACCAACCACCATCTGGTATCCATCCAACTAACCAGAAAAAAAGATCAAATTAAGCTTAATTAAGCATTAGCTCAGCAGTTTGAACCTAAAAAGTTGAATAAGAGAGGTGTGCTCACCTGTTTACCTTCATGGTACAAGCAGGTAGTTTTGAGAAAATCACTGTGAAGGATATCAGCAGACTAAGGACATACGCGTACAGCGACAAGGATGAAAACTGTTTACAATGTGAAGGTGTGAACAGGCAATTAGTGTCAATCATCTTGGCCAATAAAAGCCTGAACATCCGATATTTTACCTAGTCAAGAAACATCTGCATTCTGCTTTTTAAGAATGAAACATCTGTGCCTTTCATAAGAGAGCTAATCAACACATATGTCAATTCACATCAAGCATATTTTAGTTTAAAAAAATATGCTGAGTTAATCAATAATCGTGCGTCTAATATGCTGGTTTATGAATAGATGTCTGCAGCACATCTTTAACCAAGAACCATTTTCTGTAGAGGACGAGGCTGATAGGAGCCCAAACTTGATGTTCAGGAGAGAAAGAAAGAAAAATAGCTGGCTGTGCTGCTACCATCCCCCATCTCGTAGGCATGGCAGCAGCCTCACACACATGCGCCTGCACACACACACACACTTGCTCATGGACACACATACACACAAATACACATGCATACAAAGCACACATACATCAACCAACTCACAAACACACACACATACACGCACGCACAGCCCATCTCTCTCTGCTACCTGATGTGAGGCAGAAAGAATATTCCAGAAACCAAACACAATGAATGTTCCTCTGCTATTCATACAAAACAGAAAATCATGCTGCGATGGTCCTAATTCAAATTAAATCCACGCATGTATTTAAAGCTGCTCTATTTAGTCTCAAGGATCAATTTTAAACCGCCGGAGACAAAAAAGAAAAGAGTGTGGAGGGAGAAAAGTTTATGGTGTAGCGTCAGTGCTGAATAAATAAAGTGTTTTAAGAGCCAGACTGGAACGGTGTTTGAAGGCAGAGAGCAGCTGTGGTGGTCTGTGGTGGTCCTGCTGCCCTCCCCGCACCTTCATAATACTCACACAGCAGCTCGGGGCTGATTCATTTTGGTTTCACAAGGTTATATGTTGGAAATGTGTTAATTTCAAAGATGTTTTAAGCATTTGAACATTCGTTTATACAGAGACAGTTCTTTTCAGTGGAACAGTGCAGCTGTGACGAGGCTGTGAGGCAGATTCAGTAAAAGGTTCTGTCTACACTTTGCCAGTGTGTTTAGGTGTGGCCAGGTCTGGAGTACTGGACTGCCTTTTAAGGGATTATATATTGCCTTTTATCTTTAAGCTTTCATTTAAATTTGATTATATTTTGCATGTGAATATCATTGTGTGTTATTCACCTATTAGTTTTGTCTGTCATGTTGCTGGCTTCCCATGACAAAGTCGTACTTCATCTCAGTTAAAGACACGATTCAGGATCTAAATGTCAGTACATAGCCCCCCCCCCCGGAAAAAGGCAAAATACAGAATGAGAATCTGCAGCCACCCCAAAAGTCTTCTAATACAAGAACCAAAGTTAATTTATTTTTAATGCTTTCTTTTAATGATAAATGTTTATGCACATCAGTAGCTTTTGTGCTGACAGGCATATAGTATTATGCTGAATTTTGATGAGTTGAGAAACATAATAAATGCAAATGTTTAATCAAAACTCTTCATTCAGACTTCTTTATTCAAATGCAGATATTTATATTATGTATACTATATTATGTATTTTTACCATATAAATAGTTATATTGCTATGTATACAACTTGTACTAGCATTGCTTTTATTTCCATTTATGCAACTTCTATTGCTCTGAATGGTCCACGTTTGAAAATGATGTCTTTTCAGTTTTGCTTTCTAAAAGATCAAATTCTGTCTGCTTCTGAGTTCTGCGTAAAGATCTCGTTTATGCGTACAGTTTCTATGTTCTGCCACTGAGTCTCCGCGGGTTTCCTCCAAACGTTTTGGATTCCTCCCACAGTCTAAGCCCATGCTGTTCAGGTAAACTCAAATATATAAAATTGGCCACAGACTTGAGTGTATTGATGTATAATACCATGCATACATATGTCATATATTGTACTTTACTTGAATTATATGCTACTTTAAACTCAATTGCATTTATTTGACAGCTATAGCTATTTAGCAGATTAAGATTTTTTCATGTTTTTAGGTTGTAAAATATGATTCACTGGTACATATGAAACTACCCAGTGTTATATTACAATACTGCTTATAAGTTAATGCATCATTAGTTATTCAATAATATATTGTATATAATAATGTAACATTCTTTAAGGGCCAATTCTGCATAACAAGTACTACTACTGTTGATACCGGTTCTTTGCTTGATATGCAGGATGTTTACTTGTAATTGAGCATTCTGAGCAGGTCATCACCTTTTTCTAAGATTGTAGACGTCCACTGTGGTTCACCATCACTGTGTTTCAGAGTTTTCAGCTATCTACAGCCAATACACAGACACAGACAGATGCTGCTTAATTTATCCCTGGTGTTTACCTTGCCAGGTTCAGCCACTGTCCTTGTATCGTTTCCCCACAATGTTTTCTTTTTTAGGCTTTGTGTAATCGGCATCATCCCAAAGACAATCAATAATGCTACAAAATTACAGCGCTAGACCGGGTGCTATCTCCAGGCCTGCTGATTATTGGACTTTTGCATAGTGTTGAGTCGGTTTGCTGGGCTCTGGTCTTACCAGCAGCCAGGTGTAACATGGGAATGGATATCTGTTTGAATGGAAGCCCAAAGCTTCTGGCAACTTCAGTCCAAATCAATGCTCAGGCCAGGGAACCAGATAAATTGTTTCCCCTAAAAAAAGAAAGAAAAAAAGGAGCCATTCTTTCTTTCTTATTTTTAAGTTCTCCTGACTTCGATCACCTTACATAGTTTTCCCCTAAAACAAAAATCAGCCCACAAAATGTGGAGTCTTAAAGACTGTGGGAGGTAAGGGGTGGGTGTGGGGAGTTGGGGGGAAGGGGTGACAAGGGTGAAGAGGGGTGTTCTCTAATGAGCTTTATAGAATGGGTAGAGCCACGTTAAAATGAGAGGAAACAGACCTCCCACCAAATATGAATACCAGAAAGATGCAAATGTACTCAACAGTGAATTTATTATTCTGAATATGTTCAGAAACAAAAGGCTCTGGAAAACAGAGGGAGTGAAAGTGAACTGCTCCCCTCCGCTCCTTACTGCCTAAAAAAATAAAAAAAATAAAAAAAGCAGAGACAGGGAGAAGGAGAGGATGGGAGAGTGAGAGAAAGATGGAGAGGGAGGGGTATTAAAAAAAAGAGGCAGAGAGGGAGAGAGAGGGGGAGGAAAAATCCTGGGCCCTGTTTCTTCTATTTTTTTTTTAAAGCAATGGCATCCTGTGTTCTTGGATGTGTCGTTGCCATGGCAACTGTAACTTGGTGACCTCGTTATTTCTGCCTAATCCCGCACTGAAATTATGGTTGCTCCACCCTTTTGCCTGGCTGCCCTGATAACACAATCATTGCAAATGAGGCAGGGGAATGGAGAAGAAGAGGAAGAAGAAGAAGAAGA
>NW_023339785.1:5836452-5841444 GCF_004916995.1 Morone saxatilis
AAAAAATATATATATATATACTTTTGGCACAGCTTTTTACCAGATCACCACAGGCTATAATGTATATATCACATACACTCACCAATATTCATTTACTGCTGATACTGTCTGCTTTTAGTGTTGTGCAGTATTCCTGCAACAGCTGATGATGGGGCAGAGTAATTAAAATAAGCACTTAGCAATAATCGGCTGTTAGTGGTTGAGAAACTGTATTGATTTCAGATCAGTCATGAGTTTATTACAGTGGAATCTGTGCCAAGTCAACAAAAAAGCAGCCTACTCACAAAGTTTGGAGACTGTATCCTGTAAATGAAGACCAGACAAAACTAAATCTACTGTACTACACACAAACACACACACACACACAGAAATACATGCACACAGCACCACATAAACACTTGAATTATTGATTTTGGTGTTTGATTAGATTTACCTATTGGATGGGGCACGAGAAGCACTCTGAAAAATTGATGGATTTTTTGAGATAAACATGCAAACTAATAAGAAATCTTCAGTCATGCCTATTCAATAATTCACCAAATTTACATATTATTATTGGCATATCTCATTACTCCAGACCAGGACACACTTATATATTCCAAAATTGTATTAGTTGGGTATTCTGTTGCATAAATTAACATGAATAATGAAGGACGACGGCTCCTTTAATGTCGTGATTCAAAGAAATCCCTAATTTAGGAACATAAGAGAAAAATGTCTTTGTGTGGTCAAATAGGCCACAAAGTCCTTAACAAGTGAATTGTTAACAAGTACTTACTGTAGCGATTACTAAAAATATACTCAATACACACAATATAACATGTTTTGTCTAGACAGTTATAGTACTGCAGTTTTGATGCTATTAATTTAATTTGATGAATTTCTAGTCATTTTTCATAATATTTTATCAAGATTATTATTTTTATTATTATTGTACACATGTCCTTTCTTTAATATAAGTAATGTGTCGTGTTTTTTATGGACACAGGTGTTCAAGAAAACTACAAAAAGTGTGCTAATGAGCCACATACACAGCAAGACAACAGGCATTTAAAAACCTGACTAGTTGCAATGACAATTACAAGCTACATCCAAATACATCTGTACAAATCAAAACAACTTTTTATGACATGTTTAAGCAATTATTTCACAAGCTATTAAAATATTATTGTTCACGGTCAAATCACAGAATGATTATGACAAACTTAACTATATTGATAATAACATTATAATTTAAAGGATACGTTTGGTGATATTCTATTTTATTGTCAACAAATCCAATGAACAGACTAAATGACAATAATGAATTAATCCTATGAACATGTACTGTCTGTGTACCCAAAGCCTGATCTAGTTCTTTCCTCCATTCTTCCAAAAACACATCAATGAGCCTCTCTGCTGCACGGAGCCTTTTTGAAAAAATAAAACTATAGTTGTGACTCATTTTAGAAGTCTTCAATAAGAACCAATAGCCTTGGAGCTAAGTGTCACAGGCTTTGTTGATTTTTTGGTCTTTTCATGGGAACTGGTGACAATGAGAAGCATATACTGCATAACAGCAGCCTTATCTTTCAAGCTATTTCCAAAGTCCAAGTCAAAATACATCCTTAAAAGACAGTATAGAGATATTATATTGAACTGGAGACTGGAGTTGTGAGTGTTTAAAACTAAAGTAGAGACATCTTTTGAGTCACGTTTACAACATCTATAAAAAAAGTTATGAGTATCTTTAAAGGGGCTTTCTGACAGATGTTATGTTCAGGATATCTCCAACTGACTTAATAGTTGGAAAGCCTTCGCACTGTAAGTATGTTGAATTATGCTTCTGACTAAGTGCATTTAAAGATATCAAACACACGCTGCTGTTTCCACTTTCTTTCGGACCAGCCTGAACCTGACTTGGTGGTCCTTATTATACTTAACAAAGGCAGTAAAAATCATGTGGTGTGGCCGACAGCAACCGCCATGTCAGCTCGAACCTGAACCTGCAAACGTTAAGTTCTTCATCTGTATCTGGAGATAATAAATGCCTTGAATAATTCTCTATGACGCGCAGCTCTCCTTCATGCAGAAATCCAATGATTGCAATTTGCCTCTCACCAATATTTTCTTTGCAGTCCAAACCAACAATTCTTGCTGTGCAGAATCCATTGCAATGGCTTGCATCAGAGTCAGGTCTTACACCACAGATTTGTTTTAGTCAAACTTCTGGGTCCAATATATGGTAATTATATTTTGACAGAATTTCACTTTATTTGTGTATAGTTGAATGAGGATATTTCTGACTGATATGTCGAACAGTATTTTATTTATTTTTCTACAGTATAAGGTTCTTACAAGACAGATTTTAACTGCAGATATGTTGATTTGGTAATCATGACTCAATAAATGCGATTAAAGCCGAGTTGAATGTTTGCCTTCAGCTTTAGCCCTCGGCCTGGTCATGTACGTACTGATCAAGTGCATATTTAAGACCCCTTTTACGGGGTTCTCATTTTGAAACGAGTCCGCTTGGCATATTAAAAAGTCATCTGGCGTCAGTGTAATTAACCAACTCATTGAGCTAGCGTTAGCTTAATGTGGTGCTACGTGCTAGCTAGCAACAGCCAGCAGTGCCAGCAAGATCAACGGTCGCGAGGTAGAAATGAGTCTGCTTTTGTCTAACTCTGAAATCAAGGTGCCGTTGTTTGAAAAAATTTGATTGGATCTCTGAATCTGCCACTGCTATCTTATTAAAATGCATAAGTGTACAGGAAACAGGGGGTGGGGCTTAAGGAGTGGCAAATTGCATTTTGCCCACTAAATTCTTACCTTTGATCACATTGATCATCATCACAAGTTCATTTGAATATCTTTGATTGAATCATGACCAGTCAGAAGTAGAGACATTTTGAATTTGAGTTACAACTACTCTCCACATATTTATTATACAATAATTACTTGAAAATATCAAGGTTCCAGTGTAATTGCTTTGTCAACAAAGGTCTAACATTAGCTGTCACCTTTTAAAAGCCACACTCATTTGTTGTAAATCTATGCTTTTCATCCTTTAGAGTAGGCGTCCATTTATTTTAAATGCTGGATCTCACATATTGAAAACAAAGTCAAAGTGAAAGAGAAACATGTGGAAGACTTAAGATGCCCACCCCCCTCGCCTTCCAACACCCACCCAACCCCCCCCATCTTTCCCCCTTCTTTTACTGAACTTAGACCCAGGATGTAAATGAGAAACAGATGTGTAGGAGGGTGGGGGGCACTGAGGAGACTATGTTTCCACAAAGACCTTAGGCTTAGAAGAACCAGAAAATCCCCAAACTTGGATCTTTTGGACTGGTTTCTCTGCATGAGGCGCCGTGCAGGGAAGTCAACAGGGGAAAACAGAGACAGAGAAACGGACAGACGGGCATATGGACAGATGTGTGTACAGTAGACAGAGAAAGAAGTGTGTGTGTGTGTGTCTGCTTAATCCGCCCTGAGAGAGAGGACCGCACGAGTCCCAAGAGGCTTATCTTGGTCAGATCCTGTTGCTTGTATGGAAACTCTCAATTCGGTCACATCGTTCGTCCAGTGTATAGTACAACCTGCCCCCCCCCTCCACATCCCACCCCACCCACACAACCCTCCCACCCCCACCAACCACTAGACCTGGATATGACTGGCTGCTGCCTGCCGGCTATGCACCCACATTGACGTTTGACGGGTATGGCCGTTGAAAACTCTTTTATAATATACTTTTAGAAATGTTTTAATGGATGCTGAACCACTAAAATGAGCAGCAGTATTTGTGAAAATATAAGTAACAGCAGCGACAGTGGACGCAGTAATGAGAGTAGTAGCAGCAGTGTAATAGTAATAGTGGTTAGGGTTGTAGTATTACTCATAGGAAGAGTGTGTGAGCCCAACAAAAACTGATTTTGTGAGTTGCAAAGAGACACACAATCTAATTTCAACATCCATTTAGTAGCTGTTCTGGAGCTTTCAGTTGTATAACAATGTCCTCATCAGCAGATTGAGTTTGTTAAATTGCCCTGTAGATGTTCACATTTTTTTGAGCACCAACTTAACTTAAATATCGAAAAACTAAATTACATTTGGTTCAGATTAAATCTTGCTATTAAGTACATTTTAAATTAAACTAAGTATATAGATATACATAGTATATGTTGGTTACATATAGCAACTGTTTCAACAGAAATTGAAAAAAGTTGGTTCTGCTTTATGAAACATGAAGCAACATGAGAATAAGGCTATATGTAACCTTTTTTAAAAAAAAACTCTTTCATTTTCATCCAAATGTAGTCCAGCTTTAACTCCCAAATGACCAAATCAGTACTTACTGGGAGTAACATTTGTAAAAGTAATGGTCACACTGTCTGTCTGTGACCTTATTATAGAGGAACATAAGTAGTAGTAGTATTAGCAGTGGTGGAATAAGTACTTCACACAATGTAAAATATACTGCAAAAGTATTATCGGTTATCATGTATATTGTACTTTGAACTATGTTATACATGGGTTTCTTTTATGTTATATACCAGATGCCAGATGAATGTGGTGGAAAATATTTCCCTCTGAAACATAACATACAGAGGAAACACAACACAACACAAGTATTTATATCCATCCATCTATCCATCCATCCATCCATTCATTCATGTTATTTGCAGTATGTAAATGCGTACCTGATAAATGCAGATTAACTTTTCATACCAGCATATTGAATATATGCATAATTTTGCATATAATGCATTCTGCAGTATTTTCAGATAATAATCACTGTTGGGTAGAAAAATGCTTATTTTCCAGTTGCCATACATGTAGTTTTTTTTTATCACTGTAAACGGCTTATAAAACATGCTGAGAGCCCAAAGGCCTAAATAACTCACTCACATGAATAAATAACCTTCAGACTTTAAAATAAAATCTACAAAAATCTACAAAGGGTGATTTTTCACTGTGTAGTTACAATATGTACAGTGTGTGTGTGTGTGT
>NW_023339785.1:5841457-5852394 GCF_004916995.1 Morone saxatilis
TGTGTGTGTGTTTGTGTCTCTCAGGGGAGATGTTGCAGACATCAAAAAGCTGTTTCCCTCCTCAACATACATTGAAGATGTCATGATACATTACTATATGACATGTATCACATACCACCAGATTACCTGCTATAGGTCTACCTCGCTTCTTCTAATGGTTCCCTCCCGTCATCACAGACCTGTGTCAATCCCTAAATTGAAAACAAGTGCTCCACCTGCTTTGCTACAAGGTAAAAACAACCAGGAACAAGAACCTGTTTGATATTTCTGGTCCCAGAAGTGACAGATGTGATTAGATGGGTCATATGTGATGCTGGCCCTCGACACCGCCCCCCCGCCCCCCCACCGCAGGCCTAATAAGGAGGAGTTGCTGAATCATGTGACAAAGAAAGGCTTGCTTGGAAATAAGACTTGAGGGAGAAAACACACAGATGTAGAGTCAGTTTCGGCTCCTGAACCCCGGGGCCCTGGGCCGTCTCCGCCTTCCCTTATGACACAGTGGGGTGAGGGTGAGGGTGTGGAAGGAGACATAACAGATTTTTCAAAATAAAATATCCATCTAGAGTTGCAAAAAAAGATTATTATAATTTTTTAATCACCTGTCCATTATGCCTGTGATTCCCAACCGTGGGTACTTGCACTCATGGCAGTAGTTCTACAGTTGCTAGGGGCTATGTGGAAAGATTGAGTAAAAGCTCAGATAATTAAAAAAATTATTGTTATATTATTGTTATTGTGACAAATAGGATAACAAATTGGTGTTAGGCTAATATTTAGTATATTAAGTGTCACAATAGGCAGTAAATGACCAGCTACAATAAACCAACTGCACTGCACACGCCTCGCACCAACCTGAACACCACCTGAGAGTTCTTGAAAGCTTTAATAGACCTTTTTCACAGCAACCATTATGACATGAAATAGTAGGGTAAACACAGGTGTTATCAGTGATACTAATTAAGGTTTCATTTAATTTAGTGTAGTAGAGCCTTTCCAGTGAAAAAACATGCACAATAGCAGCACCCTGACTCTGTTTGACCTGTATGGAACAGAACCTTCATTAGTATCATTGGGAGAACTTGTGTTTCATGGCAAAATGGCTGCTGTGAAAATGGATTTATTGGCAGCTAACAATAATGGATAAATGGTTTCTTATTTATTTTTCAAATGAAGAAAAAAGACAGACCAGTCACTATGATCTTGCATGAAAAAATATTGCAACAGTATCGGGTGCTGTTGATGAAGTAGAACTATTAAGATCTAATAGGATCGGGTCAGACAAAAATGGTCGGGAACTACTGGTTCAGGCTATAAAATGTCAGAAAATAAAAAAAAAATTTCTATTACAAGCTTCCAGAGTGCAATATGACACCTTCAAATTGCTTGTTTTGACTGACCACCGGTCCAAAACCCAAAGATGTTTACTTTGAAACGAGATATAAAACAGAGAAAAGAAGCAAATCCCCATATTTTAGACAATGGATCCAGCAAATGTTTGACATTTTTGCCTGACATCATTTCAGCACTATGGACCTTATAAAACATTTTCAAGGTAACCAGGGAGTTACTTTGATTTAATATTTAAGATGATATATTTGATATATTGTGGGGAGGCTGTGAATTACAGAGTAAAGCCGGTTGTTCATTTATTTGCAGGGTTGGTGGTTTGATCACAGGCGTCGGCTTCCACCTGTCAAAGTGTCCTTGAGCAAGACACCGAACCTTGCATGACAACTCTGTGCCACATCAGTGTGTGAATAGCTGAATCAAAGGCACATTGGGTCAATGAGATAAATATGTATAAAGGCTGTGTGTTATTTATATGTATATATATATATATATAGTTTTTAAGAATATATATTTAGGATGGATAAACATATTTGAGATAAAACTTTGTAATTATATTTTTACAGCATGGAGAGTGAAGAGAAGGACTGGAAGAAAAAGAAAAGGGAGTGGTGTAGAGTTACTGCTAATTTTACAGTGCTACATTACAGTTCAACCCACATGCATATTTACAGTATTATCTTTATGTGTACACAGCAGCAGATTTGGATTCTTGTGATCTGACTTTTCTCAAATGCTAAAATTCTGCACAAAGACACCATCACATTACTCCTCAAAACAGTCACTGTGACACCATGTCCCTGTGAATGGACACTAAATCAGGTCAAAATCTGACAATGTGACTTATACAGTTCTCTATTATATATGTAGCAGCTCAGACAGAAAACATTAATATATTGTATATAGTCGAGGTTTGACAGAAACTACTTGCAAACCGAGTCATTGCTGTCAGCTTGTCGTTACTGTCAAAGTGACGTTCCTGAAAACATGTTCCCACATAACTGTAACTGCAATCACAAATCGAAACACACCAAAGGCATCGAAGCCTCTGTTGTTTCTGATTGTGTGTGTGTGTGTAAGAGTGATTTTCTGTTTCAGCAACAGGATTTCTCAAACTCCTCACTTTTTGCATTTTTTCTTTTAATTTCAGGGATTTCATTATTGTGCCCATTGGAAGATTATCTGGAGCAGGTCTTCATCAGTCCATCATTTATTCATTGACATGGATTTTTTTCAAACAGTGGCTCACCTCTCACTGAACAGATGTTGATCTCAAGCTGCCTTGATCTTAAGAGACACTGGACCTGATGTTGCCCATTTTAAAAAGAAATTCTCACTCCACGTCGACTCAGCGCTGTACATTACTGGCTTGAGGGGCATTTAATTAAATCAAAAACATATCACTCAAATTTTAATTATGCTCCCATATACCTCTCTTATGTTCACTTATGACTTAGTGCCATCTAGAGACCAAGGTGGGTACAACTAAAAACACTGATATTACAAGAGAAAGCAACATTAGTCTTCATTATGTACTACACAGCTTATTATGACTGTTTGAATACACTGGATGATCCCAAATCTCTTTATGCTTTATCATAAAGAGATTGATGGTTAAGAGGGCAAATAAAGTGTATTAATGGAAAATTCTGTTTTCACCTGATTTCAAGTGTTGCCCTGTGTATTTATTCACTGAAGTAACATTTCAGTATTTGTTATGGCATTTTAACATATAATGCCAAGGTTTACAAGTGTAGCTACTGCAGTTAGCATTTCTGCTATATCACTAAAAACTGCTTATTGTTACTTCATTTGGATGTTTTCGCTGTTCAGAATTAGTACAGTATGTGTCTATGTACCACTGTACACATATGTATATACTGTATATTTTCTATGTAAATATATATTTTTTTTTTCACTTTTATGTTAGTGATACTTTTATATACTGTTCTGTTTTACTGAATATTTTATTGTTTTACTCCAACCTAATTTAAATATTTGAATAGTTTATACATTTGTGTGTTGCATGGAGGGGGCTACTATTGCCTTTTTATTGTGCAATCTTGTATTGTATTCAGACAATAAAGCTAAACCCTGAATGACATATGTGACTGACACACTGTTTCACAGAAGCCAATCATGATCCAGAGTGTGATGTGGAAACCTAAAAGCTCCAGCCCACATGCACTGAGAATGGACTTGTGAAGGAGGAAACATCTTGTGTCCAGCAGTGAACTTGTCATGAAAAGGAATTTTTGCATATTCCTAATTTTTTTATGGATTTTTCAATGAGCAGTATTTTATATATGTCTTTTCTGAAGGTAAAGTAAAATAAGCATTAAACAGTGTAAAATAGTCCATTATAAGTAAAAGTCATACTTTCAAAATATTACTCAAGTAAAGTACAGAATCATTATCAGCAAAATATATGAATATATTTCTTTTTTTTTTTTTTTTACTTGTTTTGTAATTGCCTTTCCATTACTCATTATTTTTTATTTAGTGTAATCTTCCCTTGAGGCTTTGTGTATGCTTTTAGCGTCCTACATCTCCCGCAGAAGTGTTTTACTTTTAATTCATGTATGTGAGTACACGTATGTATAAAGTATGTGTGTCTGTATATGCAGTATGTATGTGAATGTGTTTCTGTACATATTATATATCTTTTGTAATACTTGTATTTTTTATGTACAAACAAAAAAATTAATAAAAAGAGAGCAAAAGTAAGTAAGTATCAGATTATTATTACTGATGTAACTTGTAAGCAGCCTTTTAATTAAGTATTTTGTCAATATGAAACCAGTTTTAACTTCTTTGTGTACTACTGGGTAGTTTCATCTATAGCAAAGAGTGATATTTTCCTAGCTGAACATGTATAAAAGATCTTAAACTGCCAAAGATGCCAGATCAGTGTAGTGAAGTAAATGTAGTACAGCAGAAGCATGTAGTAAGTAACAGAAAACTGAAGCAGTCCAGTGAATGTGCTGACCACTGTATAAAGAGCTAACGCAGGATACACACATGAATCAGACTCTTAATAACACCTTCATCCGACCTCAGGATCCTCCATGATCCTGTCTCTGAACTGTTCCTGTCTGATCCCATTTCTAGTTTGTTGTTTTAGATCCTCGCTTAAAAAAACAGCCTCAGCTATGAGCACAGGCAGTCAGGAAGCCGAGAGGCGGTTCCTGGGTTTTGGGTGACTTACTCTCACGCAACACATGTGGTGGCTGGTCCTCAGGAGGCAGAGGGGTCCTCCCCTGCAGGTCAGGTTACCCAGAGCAGCCAAGGGCTAACCACTACCATCTGGCCTCACCTTCCATGTTCACTGCTGCTCCAGGTCTCAATGGCTTCCACATGGCGCCCCGCCATCTCAGACATAACCTCTACAACACACAAACACACAGAGATACATTCATAAAACTGATGCACACACAAGGTACACACAAATACACCTATGCCAGCTCAGGCACATACACATACTACTCACAAATGCACACGTCTATCAGCACATAACCTTTATTGTTCATGTATGTTGTATCACTTTTTAAAACTGCAATTACAGGTTGCTTTACAGACGGGAAAAGAAAAGTGAAAAATAAACACAAGAGAGAAGACAATTGTGTACATAAATGTGTAGAAATTACAAAATCTAGAGTTGTAAGATCAAGAAAAAGCTTAAAAACAAATACAAAATTAAGATATTTTAAGTTTTTATGGCTTTGTAAATACATAAAAAACATACATCCACATTGCACACAAGTAAGTATGCACCCCCCAACACATGCACACACACAATGTACATATGCACGCTCTACACAACAAAGCTACATGCACACACAACATGCTCGCACACACGCACACACACATCCGCTCACACAACTGGAGGGGTTTCAGGCGGGCGGGTAAGAGGGGTACCTTACGCGAGCGGGCGGGTAAGAGGGGTGGGGGTGGGTAGGGGGGTTGAGGGGCTTTAATCAGGAAATTCACCTCCAGGGGTTTCATGTAAGCAGGACTGGACGCTGCTCTTCTCCCTGCTTCACACAATGAATCACTGAGACAGCCGGTGCTTGAAAGCCTCAATGCACTGTCAATAAAACTAATGCTATCACAGGTTCTCTGTGTGCAATGTAATCTATTATATGGTTTTATATGCAGCACGTGGAAAAGCCAACAGTGTCTGAGATGAAAACTGCCATCACTAATTACACGGGATCAACACAAATAGTGGCGTGGAGTTGGCACAAACAGTTTAATATTTTTATTTAGAAGCAGCTTTTATTGAATCTAGATTACAGAAACGTAAATGGACCAGTAGAGAGGACTGAGGGGGGAGGATGATGTGCAAGAGGTCATGAGCTGGTTTTACCTCAAATAAGCTCCAGTTCGCCCTTATTTTATACAGAATACACCCCAACCATGTTAAAATGATTAATATAATGCCACTGTAGGTCATGGTGCCTGCATATGTAACCGATAGTAACCGAAAATAGACATCTCTGAAGCCAAGCGCTCACCTTTGTCTTTACAGCACTTTTCATTAGTCTGAACAGAGATTCATTCATTTTATTTGGATTTTGTGTTGATAAAGTAGAACTTCTGTACAATGGCACTCCTTTCTTGTGTATGCTGGCTGTCACTGCTAATGTTCTAACTACCCGGGTCTAGACGTATCGTCAAAGCCATTGCAAAGCCATTGCGCCATTAGAGGCAAATTCAGACAACTGCACCTGTTTTCAGGCAACTGAACAGCAACGCAGCTCCTTTGTTATATTCTGGGTTGAACAGTGACTTTCAAACATTAGAAACATTTTTGACAGGCTTAATTAAAAATGGGAAAAAGGAAAGACTAGGAGCCAGTTTCCCTCATTATAATACAATATACAGTCAGACAGTAAACTTCAGAACTAAAGGGAGGGTGTATACCAAACTATGCTTGCTTTGGATCAACTCATTACATTGGATCATAAATCAAATTTTTTCATCGATCTGACCTTTATTTAACCAGGATTGTTAAATGGATGGATGGATTTTTATCCAAGAGCGTCATATTCAAAAAGGAATCATAAATCATAAATGTATTAATACACAAGAGAACCGTTGACCTTTGCTCAGGTAAAAGATGATCATCTGACTGAGGTGAGGAACAGGATACTTAAATGTACTGTTGGTTCTATGTACTTAGTATGTGTTTTTTCAAAAAAGGAAAAAGAAAAAGGAAAGCTAGTACAAAGTACAAAGACACAAAGTAGAAACATAGATTGTTACGCTGATGTGTCTATTTCTGGAGCGGCAGGTATACGACATATATATATATATATATATATATACATATATATAAACCATGAGTAATGGTGCTGTACTATTTCTATCCAGACAGCTTCCCATTAAATATCTTTGGTTGCTGGAAATAATGCAAATCCTTGAGCAGGACTTTTTTATGGTAATACAGGATTTACAAGATTGTTGCTTCGCCACTGATGGTCTTTGAAAAGTTGGAATTTTTAAAAGGTAAGTTTGGGTATTTTATGCCTTTATTGGAGTGTTTTTAGTAGAGAAATAACAAAAAACATAACCATAACCTAACCGTAAACCTTGACCCTAAACCTAAACTCAAAGGTCTTTCAACTGAGTTTTCAGTACCATCTCATATCTATATACCAGCAATATCTAGTTACACTGTCCCATTACACTGAATGGTTCTGTTGCCCTTATGTGACACTATTCCTTGTTCGCCAGAGTGAATAGACAAACAGCAATCTTAGATCAGTCATCCTGCATTTACATACTCACCGTCATGAGATGTGAAAAAACGTGCTACTGCAGCTTGAAAGAAGAGTACCACAAATAAATTCTCTTTAGCACGCCGCTGCACCTGTGACATACGAATAATTTGCTTCCCATAGATTCACACTGCACAAAACAATGGCATCTGTGTCGCTGGGTGACAACTTATCTGCCCCAGCTGAAACAGGAACAACATGCTCTGTCTCAGCGGTAATCTTTGATCAGCTGAAACGCTTTCTGTGATAAACATTGACTCGATCCCCATGGGCAATCACTCTATAGTGCTGGCATCGTGGGAGGTAATGTATGCACAGACGTGTTGAATTCGCCTCAGGCCCTCACACACACATGGGCATACACGCAGTGAGATGAATTGCTACGCCACCTAGAATAAATACATATCAGCTACAGTGAGCTGGGGCGCTTTGCTCTTTCCTATTAATCCTCAGCATGGTGATTTATTGCAGTGTGCTTGTCAACAGCCATATAGTCCCCTGGAACTGTGGCCAGCAGAGAGAAATAGTGGAGTTTAAGACCAAGGCCCAGCAGCTGCCCCGTAGTCTATTTATGTGCATTCTGGTCCACGCTGAAGGTGAATATATGGGTTGGTTGAACAACAACAACATTTTGTGCAGAGAGGAATGGGGCTGTAAAATAATCTATTCGCCATAATCCAACTTTTAAATTGATGTCTTCCCAGATGTCGCCGCTGTAGAGATTTGCATTTGCCAAGGTGAAAGGCCTGGATGCTCAGCAATCAGTTCAGTGCAGGAGAGTGAATGCTAAAGGGCCCTTCTGTAAGTTATTTTTATGCAGTCTATGCATGGCAGTGCATAGTCAGATTAATATGACCTCTACTAAAACACAGACTGGCATGGCAGGCAGTGGCTCTTATTAGAGAGCACCATCTAGTGGTTGTTTAAAGGGCTGGTGATATTCAATATATTTTATTGTCAACATTAAAATACTAAAACCTACAAAGACAGATGCTTTTAACAAGTACTATATTTTCTGTGTGGCCAAAACTTGACATAGCTTTTTCCTGCTGCTGGTCATTGGCCAGTCAAATGTGTATTAATCCGCAGCTAAAAATAGTCCCCAACAAATGCAGTATTTACCTTTTGTCCTGAGTGACATTTGCTAAAAAAGCTGTTTAAGGAAATTATGTAGCTTTTTAAAAAAAATCTAAACCCCTATTCATGACCTATTTTTTACCTTTTCAGTAGGAACAAATGGGCTTGGGGCTGAGAGCCATACAGGAACTAAACATTGTTAGTTTTGGTCTTAAAATATAGAATATCAGCAGCCTTATTCTTTCAATTCCAAGATTTTCTAATGTCTAAGACTCATAGATAAGGTAAAGATTTGCACATTTTATTTTATTCTGACTAGTATCTTTTTAATTCCAAAAAATCATATGTGACTGTAAAGTGGATTGTGAGATGCAGTATTGTATCAACTTTAAATTGGCTTTACAACTATACATAATTTAAACAAAACAAATCCATATCGTAACAGTTCTTGATTCTTTCTTTGATTTTTATTTTTGTATAGTTTAGTTTTCAGAATGGGTTTGCTCTTTTCTTTTTTTATTGTATTTTTTTTTTTCCGTCTATTGTAGTTTTTATTTTTATTTCAGTTAACTAAAATGTATTTTCACAAGTTAAATTTAGGTTTTTTGGTCAACAGCAGGGTGAAGAATGAATTTTGAACAAAAAACAAACAAACAAAAAAGCAATTTGAACATTAAAGTCCACAACAAGTGAGAAAGCTCTGCTGACGAAGACCATGGCTGTGTATGAAATCAATAAGTGTGACGCATTGGCAGCAAAGACAGACAGTAAATATAGTGCGCTTTATAGTAAAGATGAAGTGATTGCTAACTGAAAGCACTACAGCAGCTACTTAACGGACCTTGAGGTGAGATTCTTTTGTCAGCTGCTTTTTCCAGGGTCAAGAATGAACTCTGAACCTCAAAACTGATCCTTTATTTGAATTTTTTTTATTGTGAATTTGACACAGTTACAATACACGACTTAGAAAACTCACGACAGGAACAGAGCACCTTTTTCACACTGCAGACACCAAGGACACTTTGACGTGAAGGCTACAAACATAAAATAAGGCCACTCTACTTTAAACTGTATTGTCCGTTTGAGAGAAAACAGCGGCTTTCTTTGACTTCAAGGTCCCGCAGTGGCAGAAGACCTTCAGGAACTATAGACAGTACAAACTAAAAAAGGTCTACAGATGTCACACTGGCCTGACACTGTTGTGAGTTGAATTTCACAGATGTTTAAGAGAATGGCTTTAGCTAGTGTAGGTAGGAAGTGGCTATCATTTTGGAGAACAGGGGGAAACACAGAAACTCTAGGGGAAAGTGAGGACTGCTCATTCATTTGGAGCAATTTTCTACATATAATTATTGTAATTATACTGCTATGATACAGAATTACAATGCTATGCTATAATAAATTATATGCATCTTAATCAGCGATTGCTTTCATGTAGTCCTGACCAAAACAAGAGAGACTTTCACATTTTGATATTAAATGTTTCTCACTTCACTGATGAAAGAATATTTTGGAGAAGTGCTCAAAATTGTTCTGCAAGAGTGGAGAATGCACCCTGAAGGGGCATCCAAAACAAGCAAGTGATTTTGAATGTGAGACAATTGTAGGGCTTTACAGCTAGATGGCGCAGTGAGGCTGCATTAGCAATGAAAGCCCCCCACCCCTCCAAAACAAACCCATCTAGCCGTCTCCTCTCCAGCTTCTCATTTTATTCAGTTTCTCTCTGTCACCATCTTTCTTCACCTCTAAGCCCTCCAACCCTCTTCATCACTCCCCCTATCTCTCTAACTCTCCTTTCCCATATCCTCCTCCCCCCCTCTCTCTATCACTCTATATCTCTCTGCTTCCATCCATCTCACTCTCCCCCTCCCAACCCCCCATCACCATCTCCACAGCTTCACTCTGTCCTCTACTGCGCGGGCACAGCCTGGGTTTCACCTCCGGAGGTCAGTAGCTGCATCAGGCTCCCTGAAGCGGGCCGGTTCTCTCCTGCAGCCCACTTGAAGAACATTCTGGAGGAATGAGAGAAACAGAAGTGGTCAAAACCCAAACATATTCATCTGTTGATAGACATGTCGATTTTGTAGTATTACAATACCTTATCACTTGGGGGGTCCATATATGTCTATTAAAGACCATCAGACTGCAATTCTACATTAGTCCATGCGATTCCAATACATAACGTGTAGTTAGGCATGGGACGATATGAATATTTCATGTCACACTTTACCACTTTACCTACATTTTGTTAAGAAACACATATTTCTTGCACCACAGATAGGTACCTCATCTCCCTGTTCTTTATTTTGGAATCTCCACACATCCAGTTTAAGCCGAGCCTTTTAGCCATAGTGACAGTCTTAGGGTTTAGGAATCATTGGAAAGATGTGGGCTCCCTCTTGTCCCCTTGTTCAAAATAAATCAGGAAATCAATATAGCGTATGCTGGCGAGCCAGAGAGCTTTTTTCAAATCAAGCCATGTGAGGATATTCACGTCTATCCTGATTCACCATGGGAAACTTATCGAAGTGCTTTTTTATTGCGATACCTCATATTGTATATTGTCCTATCCCTACATGCAGTATCATCTATTTCTCCTATATTTGTAAGGTATATTCAAAATATATTTCTATTTCCTATATTGTTATTTTTTCCCCAATAAATTCCTAAATATTGAGTGTAGATAGGCTACAATTTCAATGGCCTATGTAGACAAAAAAAAAAAAAAAA
>NW_023339785.1:5852494-5861299 GCF_004916995.1 Morone saxatilis
GCTCACAGGCTTCGCTCCATTTAGTCACTGTAGCTCCTTAACATGTCAACTACACTATCACGTAAACTGTGTTTAATGATAAACAACTAAATATTTTATGTGAGGCATGTCATCAATAATACACTAGGAAGACAGACAAACGGATGAGCTACAGTGATGAACACGCAAGAAAAACAAAAACACACCTGTGCCATCAATCACACTGCACTGACAGATCTACTTTGCCATCTTGTGGTGAAGCACACTTTGATTATATTCCAGGGTTCCTACTCTTCTTAAGAAATCATCTTCCAGACTTTTTCAGGACATTTTCCAGGAGTTTTCTTGACAATACAGGAAAGCATTCGCTCACAAACGGTCATATAATTTACCGGCAGGCCTAGTATATACAGGTTTTCCAGTTTTATTCCTTCTTTTTTCACAATGAGTGGTCGAGGTTCATTACAGGTGCTCAGCATTTATGGGACACGTTAGCTTGCTTTCCACTGCTCTCACCACAGCCAATTTTTCTGCAGCCTCTCCAGTGATTTGACTACAGTTTCCCCTCTAACCCAGGTTTTACATAGGGGATCTGAGCGAGGGGCTAAAATACAATAAAACATTTCTAGGACAATATGGATAATTTCTAGGATATTTGGTCATTTTAATCAATGTCCAGGTGTTTCCATTACTAGAAAAACTACTATAGTCTCTAAATTTCCAGGCTTTCCAGGATACATGGGAATTCTGTATTCGTGCTCTTTTTCTTTAATAATATTATTTGACATGCATACAGTACCTGAATCACTTAAACCACACAAAAGACCAATTTTACCTCAGGAAGGCTTTATTACTGTAATTCAGTGTAATACAACTGAATGCCATGTGTTATTTTAAAAGGAGAAACTACTTACAGAACTTAAGATTACTGATATTGGCAATGTACTTTGTATTCCGTGCTCATTCGCAGCACGTTTGTCAGCGTATTCTTATTCTTCTTGTGCACAACTTAATAACACGTCAGGTATTTCCAGTAACTTTGATGTTGTTTGATAGCAGAAAATGTTTCTGTGATCCACAGCACAGAAAAAAATTTTATGTTTTAGGTGTCACTCCCTTTAGAATTAGACCTCTTTGGATCAACACTGAACAATTAGAGAAACAGGAGAACAGCATGTAAATCAGACACAAGAGGACATGTTTCAGTGTCGGTAGGAGGCCACTTATTATCAGAGACGTGTAGAAAATGGAGTGGAACACACCCTGAACAATGCTTGTGCTTGTGCAGCAACAGCACAGTCAATGAAAGACACATACTATTATATCCTCAGACTCACTTGAGCGTAACTTAATTGATCTTATTTCACCGCTTCTGGGCAGAGACGACACAGCCTTCAGCATGTTGCATACTCGCCTAACAATGTGGGAACATTGGGAATAGGGTTTGCACTTAATGTGTATATGTTTATATTGTGATATTTAAGCTCATAAACTAAACAGAAACCACTGGTCACATTATATCGGCATTACATTGAACGTAAATGGCAGGTCAGGAGTGAGTGTAACGTAAGGTGGGAGTCGGATTTTACTTTTAATCCGAAAACACTGTATATGAAAATTAGTGAGTGGTGTTTTTATGATGGTTAATATAAACACCAAATACAGCAGTAGTACTGAATATGAAACCGATATGAGCATCCCATTCTAAAATATAATTATGTTTACAGAGCTCTGTAAATAAGAAAAGCACTATTCGGCTCAACACTCACTCAGCGATGTACTCCAGCGGTGTCCAGGAACTGAAATCTGCGTCAGGCATGAACTTCCTGTTCATTGGCGTATCCAAGGTAACCCTGTTAAATTAAGCCAGATGACAATCAGGGTGAGTAGCAGCGCCTGAGTGGCGGAGAGAGAAAGGAGAGAGCTTACAGCCTGCACACATACACACCACAGAGAGAGCGCTGGGTATACACATCATTTGCATCATGTTTCTGTTTTATTAACATATTATGACTTCAAATATCACTTAGCAATTCAACACAGCACGGTTTGTTCTGTCACCTTCAGTACAGCCATGCTAATATTAACATGCGATATCCCTGTGTAAAACAACAAAACATTCTGACCTGAGGTGTGCTCTAGTGTTTTTGGGGGGGGGGGGGTCATCAGGGCGTATAAGCTATATACATACATTTAAGTACAAGAACAAAGTTTTTATATAGTAGTACTTAACTGTAGAGAGACTGAAGAAGGTTAATAATACAATTGCTTATTTTCTTACTGCATAAGCTAAAAAACACTTTCCATTTCAATTCTAAAATCCAAAACGTTTGTTTAACTGTTTCATGGTCTTGGATTGCGTAAACAATCTGTATTATGAATTCATTTCCACAAATACTAGTACAGATGTTGTTCGTATAGGATGGTACAGCAGGACAGGAGGGTTGGGGGATGCAGGCTGTAACAGAAATGCAAGTCATGGGGCTAATGCTGAACAGATGTGACAGCATGCTGGAGAGGCGCAGGCTCAGTCCAGCCTCATGTTGGCGGAAAATACAACCAAAGAGAGAGCCGCAGCAAGATACACCCCTGAAAAGCCATTTCTAGCTTCTCACGATGACAACGCAAAAAACACTGGGTTTAAAATTCAATAAGCGAACAGAAGAGGCGATCATGCAAAGGCTACTGTGTGCGTCATTCATCTAAAACAGATCATGTGCACAACCAGAGATCTACAGGGTGAGATTGGCAGCCTTAGCCATCTTTTTCTCTTTATTCCTGCAGCTTATCTTCAACTTGCACTTATCCATCGCACGTAACAAAGGAGTATGAGGCACAGCTAATTTTACAGCACAATAGCTTTCGCCTTCACTCCTTTGACAGGCTGCTTGCATTGTTGGTGTATTTAAAGCTGCACTGTGCAAAATATTTATGTTACATATACACCGCTCCATTCAACCAACCAAGCACAAACAGCAAAGACAATCCCATCCAGAGACCTGCTGTATATTTGTCCTTTTTTGTTAATAAAATTCTGTTGCTGGATATGGACTGAAGCAAGAATCTGTTTTTTTGTCGACAATAACTGATAAGATTTAGGAGAAAAAAACCCCAATAACATCCAACGAGCAGCAAGTAAACATGAATCTGCTGTGTACAACATGTTACAATATCTCAGGATATTGAAGTTCAAGGAAGTCTAACAGTTTCCCTTTGTTGCTTTTGCCGACAGCAGACAAGTTTGTCTGGTAAAGAATAACACGCTCGCTTCTGTTCAGTTATTCTTCATGTTAGTGCCAGCCCAAGGCCCAAAACTTATAACTGCTAGGGCAATACATAAAGACTGCAACTAACAATGTTCATTATATATTAATCTTGTTTTATCCTTTCGACAACCAAAAAAATTTTAGTTTTTTAGTTAGATTTTCATTTTAACTGTGATAAAAATACACACAATCAAACACAAAAAATATATACTATAATCAAATAACAAAATTAATGAAACAAGAAACTGATTATCAAAATAATTGTCGATTCATTTCCTGTCAATCAATGAATCCATTAATAGACTAATCCTTACAGCTCAAATACTTATTCTCTCTCAGTTTCCTTCCAGTATCCACAGAAGCAGGTAATATGCAGAGCTAAAACACTTTGAGACACAGACAAAATGAGGTTGGTTCAACAATACGATCTTACCAACAGGAGGCAAAATGAGCAAGACTTAATTTTAGGGGTGTAAAAAATTATCCATACTGTATCGATTCTTAAAAACACTGTATTGATTTTTGTGTATAAACCCCCAAACACTAGATAGAAGTGTTGTAAACTTTTCTTTACTCTTTACTCAGATTTTATGCATATGGTGGCTCGTTCTCTATGCATTACCCTTGCCTTAACAGTATCGCAATATATCAAATCGTACCCCATGTGTCGTGATATCATATCAGTAGATTCTCGCCAATGCACAGCCCTGCTTGTTTTCGCTGTAAAGAATTCTTAATCATTCTCTGGACCTTTTAAAAGAAAACTCTCTTCTTTTGAGTATATAATACTCATGAGGACTAACAGCAATGTGAAAAGTGAATTATGCTGCAGGAGCGGGAAGTGAGAAGTTTCCAAGAGAAGTTTTTGATACAAAACTGTCTTCTGCATCATCTATTGTAGCTGTTGTGTAAGCTGTCAGCAGCTGCAATCCTCTATCAAAGAGCAAGCCACTAACTGTGTAGATCCAGCTCTCAGGCATGCAGGCAGAGGGTCAATAGAGACTTTTGGTGGACTATTGATTTAAAAAGCCCCTATCTGAATCTTGTTACATCCCCATCTAAATCATCACCTCAGGACTAAATGTGCATCATGACCAAGTGTGTACACACACACATCTCACAGCAGTACTCACGGCAGTATAGCCACAGCAGCAGCTCCTGATGGCATCCCACTGTTTTTCGCTGCAAGACTCTGACACAGCTGGTGGACGGCAGCCTTGGCCATGCCATAGCCTACCATACCTGTGGATTACAGAATATTTATTGTAGTGTAGTGTGCAGTTTGCAAAGGCAACATAGACCACATCAAATGCATCACACACTGTTCCCAGCAGTGGATGCGAGTAATTGATTTATTAGAGAGAGGTCAAGTGGAAAACATTGGAGAATCTATGGAAGTAACATCTTGAGACTTTTGATACTAAAGTAGTAACCAGATAAAATGCAACCCATTTCTTGTGGTATATGTTTGTGTTGTATAAAGGCTTAGATTGGCAGACACATTCAACTGAATGACTGCTTGTTTTCCCTCTAGTTAAACACATTTTTACATAAAACACAGCCATGGATAACTCCTAGGAATGTTTTATAGCTTCAGCATCTGGAAACATTATGTGCCCCCCCACACCCACTAAACCAATCTTATGACAGGCTTACAAAGATCCGACCAATGGGAAAAAGGGGTGGTGACACGGCTTTTATCACAAGCTTTTGTTTTTCTCCAAGAGCAAAAATCAAAAGGAAGCATGACTTAGGGGTGCCATTCCGAGGACGGTGAAACGCTCCTTTAATTAACCACCAGGTTAGCCTCCATCCCGTACCTAACAGGTCACACGTTCGATCCCTGCTAAACACAATGTGCATCCATCAACAATTTTATTTCCTAATGATCTACTTTGTCCTTGAAACCCAATCTGCTCTCACTGTAAGCCGTTTAGGAGTAACAGCATGTAAATGTGACGAGGGTTCAGATTAATTAAGGTTATTCTCACTTTGAACAGTTCGTAAAAAAAAGATGGGAGTCTTGGCTGTGGTCACTTAGCCGTAAATAGCTGAAATAATGCAGGCTGCAGCCTTTTTTGTACTTTGCAAACATATTCAAGGTCAGGATTGAGTTGCACCAGCTATTGTAAATGCATCACTAGGTTTGTGTGCTAAGTCCTTCTGATCTTCTTCACAACTCGTTTCAAATTGGCAATTTACAAAATTGGGTTGCACCGTTAAAACTAACTTGTAATGACTTAAATAATGTGTAAATTGGCTGTAGCACCATCCAATCAAAAGCAATCAACCATGTAAAAGGAAGTCCCTGTGGCATCACAAGCTGTCGTCAAACTGGCGTCAATAGGCAAATTACACATATCTAGCCATTTATATATGCGTTTGTGGACAAATGTGTGTTTCATACTTAGTAGCAGTCATGTAGTGACTGGAAAATATCTATTAAGCCGGCTAACTAGGCTAAGTTTAAACTAGCAAACAGCTGGTGCAACGAGGTCCAGGGAAGAAGCTGCAATGGGACACTGCATCAGAAGAAGCTACATTATGACAGCCTGAACACAGGACTTGATTCAGAAATGATAGCTTCAAGTTGTTTGAATAGAGTGAATAACACTGCTGTAAATGCAGACACTGAAAGCCATCTTTTGCATATCTTAGAGGATAATCAGACTGGGGATTATGAAAACAAATAATAAGTCACATGGAGGGCACAGAGACCCCTGCACTAACTCCTTCTGGGGTTCGACCTCTGTTTTAAACCCTAAATCAAAAGGATTATTAAAATGCCCTTCACATGGTTTGACAAGTGTGTCATGTTAAGTTTGCGTTGGAATTTCAGGAAAAAGGGAAAACAAATGGTGATTGTTATAAGAGAGAGAAACATGCTTTTGTTTACGAGCCAGCACATTTAGTAAATCCCCAAATTATCTTGCATTTTTTACTACTTTACATGGCGACATGCTGCTTTGAAGGGAAAACTCCAGGTATCTCCCACATCTGCTCATAAGCTTTCCAACATGTAACTGGGTATTCATCTGTGAAACGTTTCATTTACAACAACCTTCAAAGTCAATTAGTTATCATAATCTGCTTTCCTTGTTTCTGATATGGAACACTCATTAACTTTTTACTCCATTTGTTTGATCAAAGCACACAGAAGAAAGGATGAACACGAGTATCTCTCACCAGTTATATTTCTAACATTTGGCTCTTGATATTGAGTCACGTTTAATTAGACCACACAGAAATATTTCGGGGGGAAAATAAGACGGTAACTTTCACAGTTCTCGACTGTGATTTTAAAATACAGTCAGTTCTGCGGAGGTGCAGGTTCCTACATAAATAGAATCTATATATAAAACAATAGATATTGGGATCTTCAAACTGTATCAGTGCAGTTAACACACTCTGTCCACATGGATAATGTGTGTGGAGCCACAACTGCTGAGTCATTCTCTTCCTAAGCCAGCAGCCAATGAGTTTGTGGGCTTTGTGCTGACTGCTGAGCCAGGGCTTTATATTGTAGAGTTGGATCTCAGCCCATCACATGGTTGGCTGGGATACAGGGGCAGGCTGGACATCACATGGCACCACACCAAAGCCTTTCAGGATGGCACAAAGCCCGACGTGGGGCTGGCTGGTGTCACTTAACAATGGTTAACTATTGGTAGAATGAAAATCACCGGCACACCATCTGAATATGTAGATGTGTAGATAAGGGTTCTTGTGCAGGCCTCAGTTCATTTGATTCTAGAGCGGAGGACTAATTCAGAATTATGGACTATATATATATATATATTCGACTGATTTTGACCACCTGTCCTTATGTACTAGGAGTAAGTATGTAACTATATACAGTGAATACACCAAACCACATCACAGGTGGGGGTCTGACATGTACGTGTGGCTGTTATTCTGTATCTTTACCTAATACATGCTTTCATGCACACAAGTTTACTTTTTAATAAAGCTGTAACTAAAGATAATTTATATTATTGCTTAATCTGCATATTATTTTCTCAATAGTTGTAAGAAACTAAATAGAGAAACAATACCATCTCAGAGCCCCAGATTAAGTCATGAAATTGCTCGTTTTGCCGAAAACTGCAACCCAAACATATTCAGTCAACTATCATATACGAGAAAAGAAAAGCTACAAATTCTCTTGTTGGAGAAGCCGTTTGATATGTTCGCTGGATAAACGACTGAAATTATTAACAGACTGTAAAGATAGCTGCTGAATTACTTTCTGTCAGTCAACTAATCGAAGACTGTCAGCTCTATTGTTTAAATTAAAAAAAACAGAAATAAAAAAAGGTAACTACTGTTAAAAGGGGCAGTTTTACACATGGTGATCAGGTTACATTTCATAAGTACAGTAAGTACGTGTCCTGTGGCTGTGGAAGAGCTTTCTATAGTCTGAGGTAATTATCTCTACTTCTGCTACTTCTAAAGTCCTATTTTATTTATTTGTTGTCTTTAGTTCATTGCCTTCTGCTTTAATGAATCCCAATCAGTTACATTTTAACTACATAGCTGGGCTTGTACAGAGTGGCTTAATCTCAGCAGGTCGGTTGAGTCCACTGCTCAAGGACACTAACAGAGCACAGGATTGCACATTGACAAGCGGGTCGTTGTCGAAACACTGAACCCCACCGCTACCTCAGAGCTCATCAGCTATTCTCTATTTTTTTCCTCTTGGTTTGTTTCTTGGATCCATTTTATTGACACCTTTTCCTCACACGGTTGTGAGCTGTGCGAGATCCCCCATGTCTCTGATCAGTGTGCCAATTCCCTCGTCAAAGCCCCGCAGCGTTTTCTATTACCTCCATCATTTGAATTGGCGGGTTGGACAACAGAGACATCTGCACAATAAAGTCTCCATTATATCAAAGTCTGCCTGCAGCCCTGACATGACACACGGCCAAACCAGGTCATCATGATGACAACGGTAAACACAAATGTGTGCCTTACCTCCAGTGCCCGACAGGGCCGCTTTGGCCCCTGCCAAAGTCAACAGTCCGCCTTGTTTTAGGTGCAGAGAGGCAAGGTGGCTGGAGATAGTGGAGGTCCACACACTCTGTTTCCACATCAGATCTGTGTTTTTGTATAAATCTGAGGCAGACATAGAAAATAATTATTAAGGCCTTATTTCAATTTGCTGGTATTTCATAATTTAACCATATTGGACAGATACAGCACCTTACTTAATACAGGTCTTTATAGAAACACTTTAACGTTTTAGGAAATACGCTTATTTGCTTTCTGGCGTTAAAGGAGAAAGATTGATACCGCTCTCACATCTGATAGCTTTTAGCTTTGATTACCATAAAGACTGGAAACAGGGAAACAGCTAGCCTGGCTCCGTCCAAAGGGAACATAATCCACCTATCAGCACCTCTAAAGCTCACAAATAAACATGTTTTATATGCTTAATCCATAAAAAAAAAAAAAACATCATCATCCGGCACAATAGTCTTCAATAATGTAGCTTTTAAACGGATTAAACAAACTAGATGGATGTTCATCAATCAAGATCAATCAGTGAGCTTTAGAGAAG
>NW_023339785.1:5861324-5864119 GCF_004916995.1 Morone saxatilis
TGGCCGGTTGCTAGGGGAACAGAAGGTGGATGACCATCGTATAGTGGGGGAGGATGGGGCGGAGGAAGCTGTAAGCTCCAAAAAGGTCAGAGTTCAGACTGGCATTTGTTTGCTGATACATTTTACATTCAGTTTCATTTATGATTAGCAGCAATTTGTGCTTTAATTAAACTAATTAAACCTGTAATATGAACATATTATGTTCCCCATGTAATTTAGGTACTAAAAGGTATATCTTTATCTTGGAGGAACAAAGTAAAATGTGTAAAAAGAATTATGATCAACATAGCATGGCCACAGACTAGCATCTGTCTGTATTTTTAATATGGAACTTTAATTAGGCTGGAACTGTGTTACGTGAGGTAAAAGTAGCACAGTGGGCCTCGCTGAACTCTGGTGTTTGAGAATGCAATAAAAAACTGCAAGTGTGTTATTCTGCCCAGTTAGTGTCATCATGCATTTATCCTCACAGGCGAACCGATGAAAAAAACTACGCTGCGCCAGTAAAAAGGAACAAACGCTCTGCGGATTTCAGGCTAAGGACAGATCGATATCCAGCTGTGGCAGGCTCCATTAGTATCTGAGGTTGCTGGAAATCCTGTCCCTTTCAAGGCCCATATCAAGGAATAGTTTTGACCATTTTGAGCAAGGAAAAAAAAAAACAGGTGCATTCACCCATCTCCACCCACAGAGAGTTTACTGTATAATGAGAAAGCAATTCAAATAACGCATTCTCCATTCTCTATACGGAAAACGAGGCCCCTACGCCCGAACAGCAGCTGATTATCTTAGTTTGAGCATAAAGATAGGAAACAATAGGATACAGCTAACCTGGTTCCTTGTCAAGAGGTAACCCATAATCGCACCTGCCAGCTTCTCCCTAAAGAGTATTTCTCTCTGAAATGTAGTGGAGTAGAAGTATAAGGTGACACTACTCAAATACATGTACCTCAAATTTGTACCATCTCAGTAAGTATTTCTGACATTACAGTAAACGATAGATAAAATCTACAATCTCATTAGGCCTATGTGTAGTTTTTTGAATTTGTTAAAAAGCTTCTTAATTGACATAGTTGAGTCGACTGAGTAATTGAGTTAATGGTTCAGAAATTGAGTGAATGTTTAAGGAAGTAAAGGAGTCGTCTCGTAATCTGAAGCTTTTTGGATCAATCCCTTGCTAAGGAGTTCCCCCTGCCCGGCTTAGTAACTGAGTAAACAGCTAAGTTATTGAGATTATAGATTGTCATGAGGGAAACTTTTGTCACGATTCAGTGGTTGTGCTGAAAACAATTTAGCTCTGTGCAACATGCGGGTAATGTACTTGGATTTTTTTAAACTTTGGAACGTGAAATTTCCATTTGTTGTCTTTAATCAATCATTGCCAAATTTTTATAGACTGAGATTGTGTAAAACCAAATTTGTTACGAGTCCATGTAGCCGATTACGAGATGTAGTTTTCACGTTTCTGGCATCCCTAGTGGCAGAATATCCCAGGACTGCTCCCAAACAAACATGCACCTAGTTTGTTGATAATAACTTAAGCTAATTTTGATTTAGAGGCATTTATTTTCAAATTAAAGGCACAAGTTTAAAAATGTATAATTTCAAAACCTTATAGAATATAAAAAATCCTAAAAACAGTTTTTGTCCGGGTTTTTCCAGATATGCTATGTAACCAATTTGATGCTGGTTGCTCAAAATTTGTAGCAAAAAGTAGCATAAACAAAATTTAATATAGCAGAATATTTTTTCAGATGAAAATGGGGTTGTCTCTTGGATATATTTGTCTAGACCTAGTGAATACAACATCTAGGGAAAAGAAATTTCACAGACGGGCAGTTCAAGGAGTTATAGGCCAAAATGTATTTTTTGTTATAGCACCACCATCTGGCTAATCAGCCAAAATTCTTTTAGTAGTGGGTGAGTTTGGGAACCGTAGCTGTTACAGTTTCTGAGACACAAATAGTTTTAGGCCCAGATACACTCAGCTTCCAGCAACTTTGCTGCTCGGACCCCTACAGACAGAGCCATAAACCTACAGCTACAAGCTCTACAGGTACAGACATGTAAGACTACAGTCTTACATGCTGAGGCTCATTAGCTGTGTTAAGTAGAAAGTGTAGCTAATTTGTGAATCCCTTGTTGCCATCCTCTGTGGTGAAACAAATAAAAGTTTAACTATAAAATTCATGTTTTCGTGTTACAGATTTTACAACTGTGAGGGTTACAATATAAACAATAACCAAGGAGACAACTGAGTACAAGTAGAGGACACCAACTATTTTCAGTTTTGTCTTTGAGAAGGATTGCATAGTTCAGACGAGGAAAAAAGCTTTATGAATGTGTTTAGTTTTCATACAGTGAGCACTAGGTGCTGCTGTAAGACTGTGATGCTGATGACACAGCAGTGAGCTACAGCATCCCATTATTTTGCTGCTGTGCTCTCTGTGCTGTGCCAAAGGAGCATGCCAACAAGACATCCCCGGCTCTCATGAATAATACAAGCAAGATGGCCTTGGCTCCCCTGTCACTGTAGTGAAGCCCCCGATCTGTCACACTCACCTGGATATGATACACTTTTGCTATGGGGAATAAATGCTTGGTTTGTCTATAGTCTGACATCCACAGACTCACACACATCCACAAACACACATCCACAGAAAGAGAGTGTGAGGGAGACAAATACACACTTTCACTTTCCCAGTGTTGTAAACAAAAGTATTATGACATCCCTTCCTGCCTGCCTTCCTATCTCCTGGATAAAAGGTATGAAACACATGCACGCACACACACAC
>NW_023339785.1:5864135-5874405 GCF_004916995.1 Morone saxatilis
CACACACACACATACATTTCTATTACAGTGTGAGATTAGGAGGAGAAGCTGTGTGGGTGATGGGAGTCGATGAGACTGACCGAGCTCGCCTCTCCTCGAGAGCTGGGTGACGTACCAAGGAACACACAATAATTATGTCCCTCTGTGTAGTTCAGACCTGGATGAGACATTCTATATGTTTTTGACAGCTGACAAACACAAAAATCTAAGCACTCCGTAGCAATCTGTGCCAGGTTGAGTGCCTGTCAGCGGCTCAGCATCTCATGGCGTGAAGTGGACATAATAATGACTTCTTCAGCTGCAGCGGTTGTTGTAGAAGTAGTTTGAGTGGAGATGGTTTCCCAGAGAAGCGATGAGATGATTGTAAGGTTGCTGGTTTGAGGACCAGGAAACCATTGGGCAAAGGGAAGGTAAATTAGGCACCAGTGCTCCCAAGTTGGTTACCCGAGCAACTTGCCCAATTCCTCCCAATAACTCAGTTGTTTCTCAACCTTTTTCATTTAGGAACCCCTTTTCTATTATTGAGTAAAATAATGACCCCTGACTAAGTGTCATATTCTATTTAATGCATAACAACAACTGTACACACATATATAGTATGTAGATATTTCCTGTAAATATTGCATCAGGGATGAGTTTTCCTGATATTTTTGGGAATTTTGTTATTCAGTTCTATGTCTGAAGTATGTTTATTATTTCTTTGTATTTCTTGACAAATTTAGTGTTTTCTTGTCCTGATGCTTGGCCATTGTTCCAGTGGCTCTCATACTTTTCTCATGCAGGATAAGGGAGTTTATCTTGTGTTCAGGTCTCCATTGTGCCCTTATAATGTGAGATTTATTTTACATTTATATCTTAAACAATAGTCTAAACTTTAAAAATAACAGCTCATTTAGTTTTCTTCACAGAAATGTATGAAATACTGAGATATAGGCCAACTATATATATTGTTTTTAAAGTTTTCTTGTCAGCCTTGCAACCCCCCATGAAGCTTTGGTGACCCCTAGTGGTCAGGAACCAGTGTACTAGCTTAAAGGACCACTGCGTAGGATTTAGTGGCATATAGTGGCAATAGTTGCAGATTGCAACTGCCTCACTTCACCTTCCCTTTCTAACCACAAAGGAGAAACTACAGTCGCCGCAAATAAAAACACAAATGCCCATGTCTAGTGCCAGTGTTTGGTTTGTCTCTTCTGGGCCATTGTAGAAACATAGTAGGTCAGCATGGCAGACTCAATGCAAGCGACCTGCTGTGTCTATAGCAACCGGGTTGGTCTATAGATATAAAAGGCTCATTCTAAGGTATCAAACACATAATGATTTATTTTCAGGTGATTATACACTGATGAAAACACAGTTATGCATATTGTTTTCAATTTCTGCCAATAGATCCTCTTGAATGTTAAACACTGGACCTTTGATTGGAACACTTAATTGCTGCATTTTAGCTTTTTTCTTTGTGAACTTTTCATGAAAAAACACTGCAAGTGCTTGTGAGAAAGGTACATAAAGCTGCACTAACCAACATTTTTAGCGATGCTAGGTGTCCTTGGTTGATCTACCACAGACTCAACAACTATGTTTTTCTATTAAAATTTGCCCAGACACGTCAATACTCCTCCAATACTACTGCAAAGTACTTAGACAGTAAGGAGTGGGCCATTTCCTTTGAAATGGAAAATATCCATGGTGAATTTGGTATCTTTTTCCACTTCTTCATCACGTACACATTTTCAGATGCTTTTGAAGAAGGTGGGATCTTTTTAAAAGTAGGATCTTCACAGTGACAGTGTGTCTGGATGAATGATTCCACATCATATATATTTTTCAGTGATTGAGAAAAGGATATGAGAGTCCAGCTACTATCCCTGCTATGAGAAATTCTGGCTTCTCGGTTTGAAAATGTGACAGCAGTAAGTACCTCTCCCACCTTATTTTACACTTGAGCTTCTTGACTTGAGTATGATTTTAGATGTGAGGTTGGATGTCTAGACTACAGCCCCTGTCAGTACCCATTTCATGGCCTCCCATCAAATTTAACTTGTGATTTGTAAGTCAAATGTGTTGTTATATTTCTAGGTTGTAAGCATTATTTCATAATTTGATTAAATGTAGCTTTTCAAACAATGTTTATGTCATCTTGGTGTCTCAAAAGACTTCCAACCCAGTTTTAACTTGTAGAAATGTAATCTGCATTTAACCACATTCCCCCTTCTTTAAATCTACATGCTACATGCAAATTAGTTCTTTAAACTGGCAGTAACAGTTTTTTATTGGCCAGTTGGGGGCAGCAGAAACAAGCTGCTGACCACAACACTAACATATTATCACATTTTAAGTTGATATGACAAACTTGTTAGCACATAGTTGTTTATTCTCACATCCAGCAGGCGTGGAGCAACATTTATATTAATTTGGAGTCTTGTTTTTTGTATTTTATTTATTTACTTTTTTAAAATTATTAAACGTTTTTAGTTTTTGGTCTCTACCATCTCCTCAGGGAAATATCTAACAACAGTTGTTTGCCATTTCAGGCTGGACTGGTACTGTACAGTTGGTTTATCAGAGTTTATCATCAGCTGCATGCGGTGCCAGGAGTGAACAGTCAAATTGTCTGCCATAAAACCACAACAATGAGCTAAAAGATATGAATGCTACGTATATGTCAGACAAAGCCATCCTGTCCAATTATCTGATGCTGAAGTATCACTTCAGACTGGCACTCACCTTTGTACTTGAATATACTTTCTAAGTAACTAACTGTTCAGATATCAAATCTAAATTCTTAAATCTATGAAATTTGTTTTTTGGTGTTCCTGTAGTTAATTTCAGATTGTTCTAACTCCTCATTGAATCATGGGTTGCAGAGCCTCATATTTTTATGTGTCCAGGTGACATTATTGTCATCTGACAATCAAAAATACAATCAGTCTACAAGCAGTTAACTGTTACTGACATGAGTGCCATGTACTCGCCTGTTTGGCCCTTACATTATCACTCTTAGAAATTCATTGCCAACCTGAGTTCCCTCAACTTTCAGGCTTTCCAGGAAGTAAAACACCCAGCTTAACCTTTAGAAAATAAAAGCAAAGGCTTTAACCTTTGCCCGTTTTTAAAGTAATTTCATTTTCATATTCTACTATTACTCTGCTCTGTTGGCTTGTTTTAACCTTGTTCACCTTACCCATAACCATAATGAGTGTTCTTTTACCCAAACACTTTGTTATGTCTTTGTCATTACTGTGCTGTCCTCTTATTTCGTTGAATAATTGTGATAATGGGCATTAATTTTGCTGTGCAACACTTTATTTGATTTCGAAATGACCCATGAAAATACATAATCACAGTTGGTTGAGGGCTGATATCTTTTATAAAGGTGTTCTTTGCATGTTTGAGCACACTGCTGCCTTCAGAGGGGATTTATACTGTATATAAATTCTGTAAAAATTTTAATGCATACATTACTTGCTGCACTATTTTGCTCTCGTCCACCTCTAGTACTGTGGTGTTTCCCCAAAAATCGATTGCTCGGTTTCAAACTGCTTTGCAAGCTCCAAGGAAAGGTCAGGTTATCATTTGTTTAAGAGATACAATTGTTTAATTTTTTTTCATATTATAGAAATTTAGCGCCACAGCCAATAAACATAAATTAAAGATAGCGGATTTGTACATGCTACTAGAATAAATGTGAGCCAGCTCGGCTGTAGAACATGTATTCTTACTGCTGTTCATTTGGTTTCAGGAGATTCAGATACAATAAAATAAAGAAACTACTGTAAGTAGAATAGCACAGGCACAAGCTGGGGTTTGCTGTTGACAACTCTAGGAGCAAAAACAAAGAGAGTTTGCGCACCCATATCCAACAGCATGCTCTAATTCAAGAGGGGTAAAATGTTCTGTCAGTGTTCAGTAGTCATTCTGCTTCAAGACTGATTCCATAACAAATGTCAAATAGTTTATCAAGAACAGCTGTGTGTGGATATCTCTGGTAAGATACTGTAGGTGTTTTTAGTTACCTTACAGATAATCTTTTTCCAGCTTTGAGAAAAAGGGTATCCCCTGGCACAAAGTCAAAACAGGAAGCTTTGACTAGTAACAGACATTTGACAGTAAGTCTAGTGGTTTCAGATACAGAATCAAATATCTTTTGGGGGACTGAGCTTCGGGAAAGAAATTCTTAAGATTTAGATTACAAATGGATAACAAATCAAGTCTGACCACCAGAGCAGTGCTCCTTGGTATCAACACTACAAGTCTGTGAAACTCTTCTGGAAGGATGAACCAAATTATTTCAAAATATATTCAATCATTGTGTGTGGATGAGAGCACAAACACTTTGGACCTACATTCCCACCATGTTCATGGTTTTTCATTTTCATATTTTATGTTTTGAACTGCCTGCACTGATTGTCTGCTTAACATTGCTTTGTATGAATTGTTTGCATGTCCTTCTGTGCATGATGCTGCCCTAAGCTGCCCTGTTTGGCTGCTTCATTTTTTGCTTTCTCCTGTTGTGTTTTATTGTTGATTTAATGGATAATTTCACACCTGCCAGGGACAAAAGTTGTAAAATTTGCCGTTTGGCTAACACTGGCACATTCACAGTAATGTTGATCGATGTGCACTGTCCCTGAAAATAAATAAAGAAATTAAAACTATACTATTCAGTGACCCATTGTAAGTACATTGATGTTTTTATCGATGTAGCTCCTATTTAGAACAAACAAAGCAAGGTGCTTGACAGTACACGACAAACACAATTTTCCTTTAGTTTGTTCCGTCTGTTCTTTACTTTTAAATCCAAATTCTTCTTTCTCATCACAGCATGTTCTGCATACCGCAAGTATTTGTCACATATTTTAAAAAAGAGACATCTTTGCTTCCTTTTACTGAGAAGTCCTTGCCTCCGCAGAGAGCTGAAATCGGTCTCCTTCTGCTCTGAAATATTGTTTCAATGAACCAAATACCATTTCCTGTATCAGACAATAGCAGATCCAAAGTAAATAAGTTTTTGATATACAGTTTATTGCATTTGCTTCTGTCAGTTCCTGCAGTTGTGGATAAAACCCTGTGAAATCAGTTTGCTGCAGTCCCCTTCCTTACCACTGACAAATGTTGTTGGTCATTTTGGTCTCCGGCTGTGGCAGCCAGCGCCATCCGGCCAAATTGTTTGGATCTCAGTCTTGACCGAGGACATAGTTCCATCCCCTCCCGAGGGTCTCTCTCTATCATGGACTTTGATGTTTTTGACACATAAATCCTCGGCAGCTTTTCCACTCATCCCCAAGCTGTGTCAAGCACCACTTTGTTGCCATTTGAATTCTCCGTTTCATTGTGGCAGTCTCCAAATGGGCGCTTGGAGAGTTTTGGCCTGGTGCGAGTTTGTTGATTGCAATGCTTTATGACTTGTAAATGTGTTGGGTAGCTGAGCGGCTTGGAGTGGTTTCTTAATGGGAGCTAATCAAAGCAGGGGGAAGCAGGGAGCAGTGAGGGAGGAAAGAGACAGATAACAGGAGCAAGATAGAGAGGGAGCTGGATGGTCCCACTGCTGAGATATACTCAGCTGTTTATTAGGTACACCAAGCTTAAACTAATGCAGTCAGCTCTGCAATTAATCCGACCATAGTGAAGGTTTTAATGTTTGGTTTTTATTGAAACCGTTTAAGAGAGGAGGTGATTCAGCTGTATGGTCATTTTTCAGACCTGTATGCTGTTTGTGGTGCTGCTGAATTGTATTCTGTTTCTATTATTTTGTCCAACCAATTACATCAGTGAGGGTAGGACAAGTCAGTGGCTCCCAGCCTGTTTTGTAAGACAAGCCCCCACAGCCCAGTACTCCTTCATCAACACTACTATTTATGTTCTAAATGTCTTCATTTAATTCATTTCAAACTACATGTTATATAAATATGGATATAATAATGGATATTACAATATTTTCCTACAATTGAACTGTCTATTTAGTTTGGTTTGGTCAAATTTGCATTTGGACTATAATCACACTTTACAATTACTGTAAAACTTTAATTAAAAGCAGGTCTCAATTAGACACCTGGTCTGGATTTTATAGAAATTCTTTGGATGTATAAAACCTCTTAAGCATTTTAAGCTGCTTAGATCGCCTACACAAATATTAATGTTTCAGCTTTTTTCAATATGGACATGCTACGCATCATAGATTCTCCACTATTCAATCGTTCAGTTCATTTTACAGATACCATGAGCACCAAATTATCAAATGAATGATTTGTTATTGATATGTTATTTGATATTTTATATTCATATTGGTTTAAATGAACAATTTCATAGTATTTGATACCTTTGTTGAGCAAGTTATGTGAAAAGACCTGTCCCATTTAGATGCTTGTTCCAAATGCAGGTAAGTTGAGTTCAATGATTGAAGCAAACAAAATTTTATTTAAATTAAAGTTTTCAATCATATCAATATTTTAATCATTTATCCATTACATTTTCATATCCTCTGCACACTTGCTAGCCAGTTTTTACACAATCTTAATTGCAATAACACATAAATTAATTGTTATAGCTGACTCAATATGCAGATGTTTTTTTTAATCAAATCATTAATTCAGTTTTTTCAAATTAGTTGAGCTACTAAAATCTCTCCACATAACCCCCGGCAACAGCAGAAGTACTCTCTGGAGTAGAAGTCCCCCTGGTTAGGAATCACTTGGCTAAGTAACAGAAATGCTAAACAATACAATCCAAGAGCAGCATACATGACAAATCCTGATATTAAAGCACAGTAGAGAATAAAGTGAATTTTGTTTTCCACCTCATTTATCTTCAACCACGTTTCAGTTTCAGTATCTAGTGGCAACATATCACATCACATCTGTGCATGGGGCGATCGCTTACTTTATCACATGTGTAATATTGCCTGGAAAATCTGTGTTCTTTCGCGTTTAGATGAAGATTTAGCACATCCACATTAGCTGTAACTGGCTAGAAAGGAGAGTGTTTAATCATCATACAAGGGAAATAATAAAAAGACTTCCTTTTTCCTTCCCTCAGTCAACACTAGATGTCCCCATGAGCCTTTGATAAAAGTGAAACAGCTCAAGCTCCTGGAGCTTCACCTAGCCTATGCAAAACCACTGTTTAGATAATCACGAACATGTATTTTATTATGCCTTTTTCTTTCAAGAGTACATAATGTAGATGCAAATGAAGAGATTATGCAGAGATTATGCAGAGAAGCATGTGTGAAGACATCGCTAATGGGAGGTAAAACAGCAAACACCCCAGCTAAATGAGACGCATGGCTGTGTAATCGTACATCCCAGTGGCCTGTAGACAAAGTACGAGCTCTAAAAACAAAACCCTATGTATTGTGGGCCAGGTGATCTAAACATGGAGGATTAGATAGTGAGGCTTAAGGCGTATGATGTCTCAGATCTCACAGCAGCTCGCCCCAAAGTGGATTATGAAACTCATATTGGTGTCAGACGTTAACTGGGGGAAAAGAAAATGGGGGAAAAGAGCGGCCCGGGTAATCTGTTGGTAGACAGAGGAAGAGACGTCGGTGGCTGATGTAGGATAAAAGTATGGCTTGCCTGCAGTAAGACTCAAGATCAGCGTAGAGAAGCAATAAAGTGATAGTGTGATACTGTAGTGGCTGGTGGGAGGGAGAGCTGGGAGAGAGGTTTCACAGGAGGGTGAAACTGTGATTAGAGAGAGATTGGAAGTAAAATCCTAGGGAATCACCACCGTCTGTGCAGGTGCTTATTGAAGTCTTACTTTCATGGGTGTGAGGAAACAATCAAGATGAAGTTGGGGAAGAATCGAGAGCGGGATTGATACATCTGTGCCAGGGACTTTGGGCTTAAAGATGGAGAAGGACGGGGAAGTAGATTGTACTGTAAAAGTGCCAGCAGCTGTTCCCTCTTGTCTACACTGTAGTTAGGATCAATTAAGCCAAAAACATCACATCACTGTCTATTATTCTGCTCACCTGATTCTTCTGATTAACTTGTTTTAGGAAGTAAGACAGAAGAGCACAGGCTTTTAAGCTTCGCAAGGGTAAATCCAGCTTTTATCTGCAAATTCTCATCTCATCATTCCTTTATGACACTGTATCTTAGTCGATGAGGCTCGTTTAATTTGTAATGATTAGGTGATGAAAAAAAATGCTTGCTTTAATTAAAGTTTGTTCACAGATAAAGTTGCTTAAAATGTGTGAGTAGAGTGATTTTACACATCAGTGGTAAAGGAGGCATTGAGATGTAAAACAGATAAAAGTCTATTTTCCAAAGTGTTTGGAGGAGATATAATTTTTAAAAAATGTGATGATAAAAGTTTTCTGAGGCATAGTTCAGTCACAGAGAGACGATTCTTTTGAGGAAGATTGAAAGTAAGAAATGTTGCTGTACTTCTACAGCTGTCTTACTTAGATAATTCTTTGGAAAGCTAAACATTTGGTGTGCTGTATGTTCAAAATCTTGTTAAAAAAAAGCATTTATGCGGTTCAGGGACATTTAGCATGCAATAAAAGATAAATACAGGTTGTTTGTTTTAAAAAGAGCTGGAGAAGCCACATACTGCAACAAGAAAATAAACAGTGAGATGAAATTTAACAAGCGAAAGATAAAAAGGGAACTTATCTCGCAAAGGCTTTCTGACTGATAAAACAAGATTTTATATTTATTTTTGATGTTCTGTTCAGAAACAGTAAAAAGATAACACCCTGAATTCTGGCCGTGGTTTGACATTTACAGCCAAATATCACCAGAAATCAGCCTTGATGATTCAGGTGTGCTTCACACTGCAGTTTCAGACTTATTCTAAGAAAACTCAGAGACTGCATTAATGTCAGTTAGAAAATCCTATGACAACCAGGATTAGAATTTAGTTTAGGAGTTTAGATGAAGGACAGATTGTGTGGCATTTACACAAACATGGAAGAAAAAGAAAAAGTAGTGTAGACAGAAAATAGGATACGGGGTGAACATATATGTGTTCAGCAGCTGAGAGAACTAAGCTCTTGATTTAAAGCTGCACTAATCAATATTGTCACACTAACAGGGGCTAAAAGACACAATTAAGCATTGCACTCTTATAATGTTGTTGGACTCACAATGTAGTCTTCTTTTTTGGTGCCTACATTATCCACAGTGCAACCCAATTCACTCAATTATAAAGATTCAGGTGTGTTATGCTAGTATGGGCTTATGTAGCCCTGAGCTGCAAAGAAGTTGAGGAACAAGTTACAGAGTAACCCCGATTTTGTCTCACTCCACACCCCCAGATTTCTTTTTTCAAAACTTGTATTCCTAATACCCAACCGACAGCGCCTCAAGTGACATCACTCAGCTCTACATGACTGTTTTCATACATGCTGTTTAAGTTTCTTAAATAATGAACCCATAGAGAATGATCACCTGGATTAGCGCTACAGAGTCTTTCAGCTCCTTGTTTTGGTTTAACCTGCAAATTTACTGTTTTGTAAAAGAAAACAAGCTCTGATGAGCCCACTGTATGCTACCTGCCCAACAAATGGACAAAGTTAGCAACTATCTGGTGAATATAGTGGAGCATTTAGCAGCTGAAGAGACAGATATTTCCCTCAGAAGCAGGTGGAGACCAAAAACTGAGCTGAAAGGAAAGTTAATAATGGAACAAAGCATGTAATAGACCCACCAGTCCACTATAGGATACCATGTCAGTGTCACATTTTGCCTCAGGTGTGTAATATGATCTTTTCCTAACCGAGCAGTTTTGTTATTTTTGCTAACTTGACTGCGGAATGAGAAGATGTTAAAAATGTGACTTTGGAGGGGCCCTGGTAGCTCACCTGTGTGTATCAAGGCTGAGTCCTTGCTGCAGCAGCCATGGGTTCGACTCCAACCTCTTTCTCTCTCCCCCCTTCCCTTTCACCTGTAGTTGTCCCATCTAATAAAGGCAAAGAAAGTCCCTAAAAATGACATAATATGTATACCGTGTGTATTACACACTTTGCCATGAGACCAGGTTGCAGAAACATTGTCTTCTTTAAGGTAATCTAACAAAAAAAAACTTGCCAGGAGTGCATTGTATTAGTTTCATTTCATCTTTATTCAGAGTGCTGTTTGATTTAAGCAGTAAAGTACAAAAATAATTGTTGCAAATTCGATCCAGAAGATGTTTGGTCAGCAGTTTTGTACTTGTTGGTGAATTGAAGAGTGAATTTTTAATTACAGATACTCCAGCAGTAACACTATTACTCTATTAATCTCATTAACTCATAATTGAGTGTGCCTGAAAGCACACT
>NW_023339785.1:5874505-5877413 GCF_004916995.1 Morone saxatilis
ACACATACACAAAAAGGTACCAAAACGTGCCGGCTCAGTGGTAGGACATAGTGCTAATGACTTTTTAAAGCCGTTTCGGACCCCAAACTGGTGTTTGCCGATAAAAATCGCAAAAACCGGCCCCAAAAAATGAATGGGTGTGTATTGGGAAAATGTTCACGCCATGATAACTGCCCTTTCGAGTTTAGAGCTGGAGCGAGAGGGAAAGAATTTGTCGAAAAGTAAATTCTGTAAACTGGCTCTCAAGGGCCACAAATGTCACTCTACGAAATAACCTTTATTAGATAGAAACGTTAGGGTTAATTCGTTGGCGGTCGCAGGTTGGATGACCACGCTGAAAGGCTGTCAGACAAATAGTTTTGGCGGGGAAACGCACAGCTGCGCCAGCAAACCCTCTCACGGTCCATTTACTCCCGATGTTAATTTGGGAGTTGGAGAAGGTTTTGAAAAGGGGGGATCGTTGAACCTGTTCTTTTCTCAAACCTCCCGAGCACATTTTTAACTGTTAGCCACTGAAACTTCGGCAGTGCTATTGTACAAGGATGGACGCATGCCTCGTGACGGTCTTTTCGGTTTTTCATTTCGCCGTTTTTTTTGGTCAATCCTGGCCAATTGGTTCAAGGGGGTTCATTTTGAGATTTTTCTGGTCTCTCTCAGGAGGGAGTTAGAGACAGAGAAATCTTGCTTAACTGCAATTAACTGCTGTGGCCTGGACCTGGTTGCCAAGACAACCAAAGCCTGCCTCTCACATACACATACACGCACACACATAGCTAGCTACAGAGGATGACAAGGTATTAATATGCTAGCGCTAGCTAGCTAGCTAAAGAGAATGACATGGTATTAATATATGGGCCAGAGTCAGGCACACTCAAAATTTCTTTAGGAATTTTCTAGTTATACTAAGCATCTCTTTCCTTCTAGGATATTCTAGTAGGTTTACCTTTGAATAGATGTCTCGATAAACTAAATCAAACTTTGATGATGCTCAGTATTAAAGTTCTGCTGGTTATTTTTTGAGAATTTTTACATTTTTAAACTTTTCTTTCCAAATCCAAAACTGCTGGTTCGGGGTCAACTCAGAGGACAATAACTATTTATGATAAAGATGCTGCCAGATGGGTGTAGCCATAACCAAATTAAAAGCTTATTTTAAAAACAGGGATTAATTAGGAATGTTTTGCTATACTCACTGTGAAAAGTAATGATGGAACAGATGGGCAGCACCAATCATTTTTTATTAAGAGACGAGTGGGAACTTAATGATTTAAGATGTTAGGGTTGCACTTTGCTCCTTCAGTGTCAAATGAACTAAGAATAGGAATTATAGCATCAATAATAAGCTTTTCACTCATTACTGAAACTCCAAAAGAGCCAAATACCAAAAGCTGTGTGTGACAAATGAGCCAGTGTACATGTTGATTCGCACCACTCACCACTTTAAAAATACACATTTCTAGTTGTTCATTACGAGGCTAGCGTCTCTGTATAAACTGAAATTTGCCTGTCTCCTGTTAATTAACTCAAGAGCTTTTGCTTCTTGTGTCACGCTTCCCCAGGACATGTTTGTCAAATTAATTGTGTAGTAGTTTCTCAGGTTGTTTTACTGCTCAATATGCTCATCATTAAATCTGACTTTTACTGTGTAAAGACGACCCAACTTGGAGGACAGAAAATTAACCACATGTGACAAGGCAAGGAGGAAACTGACGGACAAAGAGAAGATTTACATGTTTACACTTTTAAACAGTATTTTTGCCTGTCAGTGTGGACACGAATGTGAATGTGACAGTCTCAATCATTTCTTCTTTTGTAATAAATGAGTTACTTGTATTTTTTTCTTTCAGTAGTAGGGCTTGGCACTCCTCCAAACAATTTCAATTATGTTAATATATTGGATATTGAATAATGTATTTGATATTGTATATGGAGAAATATAAACCAAAGTATAACAGTTCTTATCAAACTACTTTAGTTCGATAGTTGTAGTTAAGTACAAGAAAGAATAAACTGTCTATCTGACAATTTTTTAAATATGTAACCTTCCTTGATGTTTTTTGTTTTAATGTGTGTGATTTGGTTTATTGGGAAACCACCAGTGGTCATTGGATCTCATCTAGAGACAAGCCTTGATTACCAGCTGTGCAAAACAGGGCCTACATTCCAAATAAATGCACAAAATATGTCCAGCAACTTGTACTTAGTATCAAAAGTAAAAGGACTTGTTATGCAGAAAAACGGTCCCTGTGACTGATGTGAAGCTAACTACTTTATTTGGTTATTTAATCTAGCAATGCATCATGTTTCATCAAAATGATCTGCAAAGTAACCATTAACGATAGCTGTGAAATAAATGTAGTGCAGTAAAAAGTACAATATTTCACTCAGAAATGTAATGGAGAAGAAGAAACATAATGATGAGGCAGTATTGGTGTACAAATCACATTTCCATAATCAGTACTGTCACATAGGTACAGACTTCATGACGACTCGTCACTTAAATTAGAAGCACCACTGTGGCTTCAAGTAACATAATAATTGCTAAAAATGTTATTGAACGTAGTTATCAGTCAAGTTATCAACTTAATCCCCCTGATAATCTTGCTGACCTCTAGTGTTTTAATTTCTCAGCTACAGGTGCAAATAACCAAGAGTCTGAACACACACAAACAGTCTTGAAGCTTTCACCCAGAGACTGGCTGCATAGCACTGCTTTTCAGCCCGTTGTGGAGTTACTGCCTTTGCCAAGAAAACTCTTCAGTACCACTAAAAACATCGTCAACTGCTCTCCCGAATTAAAAACATATACAAACTGGACTAGCCTTGTCATCACTTCTGTTGTTGGCCTTATTTGTGCTAAAAGATGACCCCCTTGTGCAGCAAAAGCAAACAGTAAGTCCAGGCTGTA
>NW_023339785.1:5877434-5881408 GCF_004916995.1 Morone saxatilis
ACAGCAAGGACTGCCATGTTTGCTTGCTTTGCATAATGAGATCTGATCACAATATGGACAGAATGCAGGCGTGCATATAAATCATAGATCTAAGTGTAAAGGCATGATTGGATTGTTCATTAGCCAAATCCATATATGTATATATATATGTATATATATATATATATAATATATATATATATATACATACTGCACTGCATTAAGAAAACCAGATCTTAAGTTTATCAGGATAATCTGATGTCACATATATACTCCTAAATTAAAGATTTCAAAAATAATCTAAGGGCTTTGAATGTGACCCAAAAAGGCTGCAATCTCTGGTTACTGGTTACAACTGGCGATAATCTGGCCTATGTCCTCTGAAAAAATAACAGGTCCTTTTTAAATGTTCAGACCAGCAGAAACCATCTCATCAGATTTTATCTCTGGTTTGCAATTTTTAGCACCAGGCCAATATTTCTAACTCTCATTTTGTATGTGTGTATTGTGTTGCTACGTCTTAACACAGAATGATTGTGCTGTTCCGTGTTGAGGGGGTGTAAATGTGGATGCAATTTAACATCGGCACAATAATCAAAGCACTTTTGTCAAAGTATATTTTTCCATCCATATTATCACACTTGTCCATATGGGATTTCTGTTTTTGTGCAGAGCGTCTAAGCCATGTGGTTAGGAAGAATCTGGCTCGTCCATCTCAAAGAAGATGTTTTTTTCTCTTTCCCTTCTTGTCAGAGCTTGGTACTGATCCAAGTCTGCTTCTTCAAACCTCCATTTATCACCTTCTCCTGCTCCTTTTCCTCTAGTTTCAGCTATACATGTGACTTTAACATGCATTCTCTATCTGCATCACTTTTTGGCAAAAAATAAGTACTCTATTAAGTACAGTTTTGAGGTACTGAGTATTTCCATTGGCTGCTACTTTATACTTTAACAACATGTTTTCTGAAATATAATACATTGTTAAAGATTAAACCTGTGGTTCCCAACCTTTTTGATTAATAAACAGAATCTAGTTGGGTCATCGTGTCTTGTGTCAGATGTCAGTGAGTTGTTAGTTGAGTTGAGTTTCACCAAAGAGAAATTTCACGTCTAAACTTCTCAGATGGTTTCATTATAAATAACTGTTCAATATAATCCAATATTCATAAAATTGAATACAAATCTGTGTTTTAGAACTTCAGCTTTTTCTCATTTCCTCATCCAGTAATCACCTCACGACCCCTCACATTTATCTTGTGACCCTTCAGAGGGGGTCCCACTGGACTAAATCATCTAACTGTATTTTAAAAAGTTGCTCCACCTCAACCAGCTACAACATTAAATTGCTGCTTTCTGCATCAGTATTAAAAATCTAATAATGTCGATCCCAGGGGACATTTTACTGCAGAACTACTTTTACTTTGACACTTAAAGCACATTTTACTAATAATATTTTAATAGTTTTACTAAAGAAGAGAATCTGATTAATTCTTCCAACACTGCTTTCTGGTATGATTTTCCTCACCTGATGTTAAAAAGGTCCTTCAGTTAATGTACTCTTTTCTATATTCATTCAATTTAACACATATATTACATTTAACAGCTTTCTTTAGCTTTCATCCTCAGTCATTCTGAAAATTCCCTTTCGACTACTTATGAAATAATACAGGCATTATTTTTGTAATGTAATGTGGCTTAATGCCATAATAGAGCATCTAAGGACCTCTGCCTGAGGTTGTTTGGAAACCATCTTGGGTGCATTTATTTGTGAGTTTTATGGTTTTATGGTATATTATATATATATATATATATATAGTTGTTTGCTTAGGCTCTAGCTAAACACACTCCACTCACTAGGGACTTATGATTAGGCCAAATGTTAAAGGCATAGATAGATTGCATTATATCCTCTTAGCCTTAGCCTAATGTCTTTTACTCCATGTCTCCTGCACTTATATACATATTTTTAAATATGTGAATACTCTCTCCACCTATAGACAATGCTTGTGCAGTTGCAATGCAAGCCTTATCGCTTTTGAGGATCTAATGAATTTTTCTTCCTGCCAATGAGCTCATTCTTAGACCTGCTTTTAAATCTGGACCGTGTCTCCTTATGTCAAAGATGTGTTTCATGTTTTTCTTCCTGCTGAGTCAGATTTTATTCCACATCCTTTGGGGAGAAATGCTTAAGAAGCACTTCAAAAGGCTACAACACTCGGTTGTAGCATCTACAAAAAGTTTTGATCACTGATGATCCACTTTTTGCTCTGCATCCTCTGGGGAAAGTGTTTGGCTACAGTAGTAGGGGCTGAGATGTTCAGGAATCACTTTCAAATGTTTCTGCAATCATAACAATGTCCAAAAGTAGTAAAATATGCCAATAATCATCTTAATTACCAAGCAGCATGGTACTGTCTGCTTTTTTCCCTTTATAGTACTTGCTTTCTAATTAGAATAAACATTTAGTCTGTTAAGCACAGATTCTTTTTTGCATGAATTCTGGATTGACGCCTTTGGCAGAATGCAATCATTTGGGTGTTGCAAACACTGGCCACCAATAAAAGTCGAGGGGGCCTTGAAGCAGCATGGTGGCATGTCCCACTTGGAGGTCTGTTTGGGTTTTTTATCTTCTGATATTAGAGCAATGTTTGGACTCTGACCTCCCAGCCACAGAAAAAAGCTTTCACTCAAAGTGCCATCACTACTGCATTATGAATGTACCAGCAGAGTATCCCATTAGGACTGACTCAGCAAAGTATTCCACTCATTTTCAAAGTATCACTTAAATGACTAGAGCGAAACAGCCTGCTGAAAGCATTCAGGAGCCCTGAAACACATCAGCTGCCAGATACACAAAGCAGAAAGCTGAAGAGGGCTCAACTTCCTGTGTGAGTCTCCTTATTATATATGGCCATGTGTAATGGCAATGTCATGTTTTTTCTAATATATAAAACTGTGACCAAGACACCTTCCTCTACATTACATTGTGATTTGTTGAAGCCAAATGTAACAGTAACAGTATTCATTTACTATGGATAGTATCTGACTGAAATGCTTCTAACAGCTCTTTGTTTGAAAGATGAATTAAGTAATATATTATTCTGATTTATCAATAATTATTTAAAGGGTATTTTCTCTTTGGTATTCAGACAGAAAATGAGTTTTTATTCAAATTCGTGTGTGCATGTTGCAGCTATCAGTGAAAAGCTTAAATGAAAGCTTATCAGATGCAAAACACTGCAGAGTGGTTTCACATACACAACTCTAAAGTTACCACAGCAAGTCTTTTCATCCTCCGTCTTGACAATGGAGGGGTAAACTAAAGAATTAGACCTTTCATTTTATTCTGAAATATGAATTGGACTAATTGATTGGCCAATGCAGTGCATTAGGGGCAGAAGTAAAGCCAGATTGAACTTTTTGTGGATAATGCTTAATTTTGTGTGTGTGAAAGTCAGTATCATCATTGTGTTAATGCAGTGTCTTGGAGAGGAATGAGGAAGCTGCCTTAATTTGACAAAGTGTTGATGTTGAACACAGCCTCAGTAATATGTCAGGAAATAGTGTCTGACACAATTTCTCAGAACAAAAAGGTAACACTTTGACATTTTTTAGTCTGACAAAATGTACAGAACATAAAGGCATTCGGATTAAAATGACAAAAAACAAAACAAAAAGAAGCAGACCCTCTCACTTGAGAGAATAAATGATTGGAGTTTTTTGTTTTTGGTAGACAACATCTTCCCATTACTGAAGGATTTGCTTTCCAGAAGACCTGGCATTTTGTAAATCACTGAATTAAAGGTCCAGTGTCTAACATTTAGGATGATCTATTGGCAGAAATTTAATGTAATATGCATAGGTATGTTTTCATGAGTGTATAATTACCTGAATATAAGAATCTTTCTCTTTTCGTTCTCTTAGAATAAGACATTTTTATCTACAGACACTATGGATCAACGTCCATGGAGTCCGCCATCTTGAACCGCCATGTT
>NW_023339785.1:5881440-5887460 GCF_004916995.1 Morone saxatilis
TGGCTCTAGATAGGGGTGTTCACATTTTCTGGTGTTTTACAGCCACTGTAGTTTCTCCTTTGTGTCTGGAAGGGTAGGGCGAAGTGTCAGACTTGTGACCTGCTACTACATCGGTAGATGTAGATAAATCCTACACCATGGACCTTTAAGAAATCCTCTCTCCATAACTTGTTAGAATTAGTTTGTAACAATAGCCATCCTTTTGTTTTATTATGTTTTTTTATCAAACATTGGAAATCTCAATTTAAAAACAAAGCTCTTAAAGTCTTTTTTAAGCTCTCAGAGAGTGCATGCAGGGGTGATTCTTCAGCACAACTGCTGCATTTATTCACAGAGGTCAAATGGAAAGCCTCAGCTCGGGAAGATAGATCCAAACTAATGTCACTCTGTTCCAGCAGCGGCCCAGAGAGGAGAGTGGGAGCCATATGCTTAGTACTAACACAGCAGTCGCAGTGAATGTACATGGAGTTGACATCGCAATCTGGAGCCGTGCACGACACTACACAGTTTGGTGGATAATGGGATGCGAAACTGGCCACATATCACATCTGTGTGAGCACGCTCCTGCTGACGCTCCCCATACAATGTGTCACAATCTATTACAGTCTCCCCCACACACCAACACTCATGGGCACACACACTTATTATTCTCACTCTCATTCTTTTGTGTAAATACACACACACAAAATATCCAGCTCACACACATGTAAATTACTAAATTCACACACACACACACACACACGCACACACACAGAGGTGGACTTTCTACCACTCCACTGTGTGCATACAGACTCTTTCAAATCTACACCACACACCCACAAATTATTATGCACTCTAACACAACAGCCTGCACGCACACACACACACACACACACCACACAGAAACTCACACAAACACAAAATGAACTCCCAGCTTGAACAACAGAAGTACAAAGCTCCAATGTGTGATGGAGACATTTCCTTCCCCCTCTTCCTTATTTAACATGCAGGGAATTAATTGTCTGCATGATGAATTGCAGCACATCTCAGCAGCACCCATGTGACATATACACACGGGTTGTTTATAAGCACAGATGTGGCAACATAATCTCTGGATTTGGAAGGAGAATGTCAAGGGAGAGCTTCCTCTTATTTGCCTTAATGAATCATTCTATAACTTCATTTTGCAGGAGCAACAACACATTTGGTGTACGTGCTGAATGAGCGTCAGCACGTAAATCATGTCTGATTATGGTGACGAAGGCAGTATATTTACATGTGAGGCATGAACATGACACTTTCAGGTTTTACATGAGAACATGTTACTAGATATTTAAGTAGTAATCTCCAAGGTTCTCGTTTTTTATACTATTTTAGCAAAGTTGTCATTATTGCGGGGTCTCTGCGCTACACATTATGGATATTAATAAATACATTTTACTCTTTGTCTTCCTACCTAGGGTGGAAAGGGTTGTAGGAAGCGGAAATTATTGACACATGAGGTCAAGAAGAAAGCGACTTGGGTTGGATTCGTCTCAGGTAAGGCCGGGCTGAGGCTATATCAACCAAAAGACTTTCCTCACAGGACCAACATGTTCAAATGTCCTGTGTTTACATTTTCCTGACAAGTGACCTCTGGTGGCAAACAGTGACTGTCCTCTCCCGCAAGCAAGAGAGGAAGGACAGTGACGTTGCAAAAGAATCTCAGGAAGGAGGTATTGGGCAAACAAACTGGCTGACTTTAACAATGCAGACCATGGTGTGCATCCAACAGTCAACACTACCTGTAACTTTTTACCACCTGAAACTATTCTACAGGAATTAAATTTAATCCCTAGCTTCTTTGGTTGAAAAGCAGGTTCGGTTTCTGCATTCCTAAAAAGGTTTTTGGTCCCCTGGGAAAGTTCCTGGAGCGCCTCAATGTTGGTGTCTTTTAATCATGAGCTTTTTCTTTTTCTTTTTTTTTTAACCAAGTAGCTTTAGTTGCTTTTACAATACCTGAAGCATAGAAGTGACGGATTAGAAGATGCTCATGAATGCCAATACAAGAGTGACAAAACACAGCTGACACGTGTTGTGCATTTTGTGGTTTGTGAAGGCTCTGACTTACGACCCATTTTGTTACTTAGGTATGAAGACTTGGTAGGTAGAGACTGACAGGATATAATGAAAGCTTGAAGATGCAGAGGATGAAAGACAAGTAAATTGTATTTGAAGAGCCTAAAATTCCAAATCACAAATTTGCTTGGAACGGCTTTACAATCTGTACAGTATATGACCACCGACAAGACAGCTGCAGTCTGACAATAACAAAACATTGGAGCTTTCAACCACATGTCACAATCTTCCTCAGCAGATGGAGTTTTCTCAGTTGCCATCACGTGATGTAAGCAGGGTAATTTCTGAATATTTTGGGGCCATAAACCAGTTTTAATGGTAATCCTACCCCTATCAGTCAGGCATAATTGTGAAAATAGTTAAAATATTTGAAATGTAAACAATTAACAAGTTTTTCCCTTAACAAGACTAGAAGAAAATCTCGTATATGGCTGGACCTTGTATGGCCAGTTCTGTTCTTAGGGTGTTTTGAAGTAGCAGATTACATGACATGGTACGTTAATGAAGTTGCAAGAACAATACTTTCCGCTCATGTATTAAGGAGAACTTATTCTAATTATAATTACAAATATTCTAATTACCTATCAACTTCCCATGCTCTTTCATTTATTTATATCTGTGGGATGTCCCTCATTTTTCTATGACTCACTCTGTATGGAGTGTTTTGTCAGAGTGATTGTTATTTGGGGTGCTTTAACTTTGCACTCTCCCTCATGCCTCTTGGTGCGTGGAGAGCTGTTTTCTCTCCTACTCTGCTCTCTGCTGGACTGTTACAGTGCATGACCATCATCTCCACTTCTCACAGCTGTAGGTTTTAAGTTGTTTTCCAGTTTCATTCCCTCATGGTGAGTATCAGGTACTGTACTGTCTCTGTGCCATCTGTGTGCATATGATGTACTGTGATGCGCCATTGCGCCGTGACACATTGGTTATTTGAGTATACGCACAGCCTTCTAAGCTGTGGGCCCCAAGGATTCCTCTAACTAGCTGAAGAAAAAGCTGTTTTTGGAAGCCAAATGTCCATCTCAGCTCAATTTATACACAAGGTGAGCCCGAGGTTTAGCCCATGTAGTAAGTGGACTAAAAGGGTTCAGTCCTGTGTGATCACAAGTGAGGGATGAATTTGGAATTTGATTGAAAACAATCGTGCCTACTCCAAGACTCACCAACCAATGGTGAGTCAGTCAGGTTCAGAATTTCACTTAGGGCCCCTTGGTGGTGCCATTCAACATAATTTTAGGGTTTTTTCCAACATGGGGGAAACTATTTGGTGACTGTGTTGTTGTGTATATGGGCAGCTGTCATTGCAATGAATGGGGCTCCGAACCTGTCTTTAGTTTAGTGTTTGGTTACTGATTCACTCAGTCCTTGAACACTGATGAGTTAATGACATGAACACCTCAGACATCTTCATGTATGCCTGAAAAACTGTAGTGGGTACAAAGAGGAGAAGACAATAAAATGTCCTGTGTGTACTTATAGTACAACATATTTACTACAACATTTTGGAACAAGCTACAGTGCCTATTTTTTTTTTCACTGAAAAAACTAATCTAATACCCACTAGAACATAAATGGTTATATATTCTGTAGTGTAGTGGCATACATTCAGTACAGAATTATACGACACCAAGAGCAGCCTGCAGTACAGTGCATGATCTAAGAGTCTGATGTCTTAATGTGTAAATGGAGAAAGGGAAATTGATATGAATAGAACTAGGTGAAACAATACGCTAAACAGAAATAAATACATGAATAATGAATGATAAAATGCATAAATAACTGCATTTGCACTTAGGACAAACAAATTTGGATGCATTGTAAATGTAGCTCACATTCATGCATCATACATAATATTGCCCTGATATAGTTATTTAAAGGCACTCTTCAGGGGGCTACTAATCAGAGTCAAAGATATCTGTGTGCACAATTACTCTAGTTTCAAGTACTCTATCAGCAGCCATAGAAATGGTTGGGTTTAATGGACTCTCTGTGGAGGGAGGACTTACGAAAGAGTACATTTTCTGAGTACGACTTGCCTACATTTTATGGTACTTCTTTGACTCCACTAAATTCCAATAGTAAATGTTGTACTTTTTTCTCCTTTACATTTATTTGACAGCTTGTGTTACTTGTTATGACAGATACAGATTCATATTTTACACACAAGATAATGAGAAGTATTGTTACAGATTGTATTTAAAATTTGCTACAACGCTGAAATGCTGCTAACATGGTAATGCATTAGTAATAATAATCAAATATAACAATAAAAGGTGCCATTCTTTATAATGGTTCTTTTTACTTTTGATACTTTTTTGGCATCATATAAGTCTATGTGTACTGAGCACACGTGTGTGCATGACACAATAAACAACAACAACTACTACTACAACAACATTTGTGGAGTACTAAGATCCTTTACTGAAGTAAAGGTAGTTAGACCTCAGTGTAAAGGCATTTTGTTACAAATACTGCATTTAAAATCCTACTTAAGTAAAAGTACTGCAATATAATTATTTCATATAATATTAAGCTTAGCTTTATTTATCACAATACACCATATTTTATAAACTGATCATATGTTTGTATGAAAAATCTGCCTTTGTGTTGTCTCTGTGTTTTAAAATTTCCTTCTGAAATGCAGTGGGAGCTGGAAATAAAAAAGTCAGGTGTCTCAAAATTGTATTCAGGTACAGTACTTGAGTAAATGTACGTAGTTGACCTTTTAACTGGGACAATAAAAAAAAATTATACAGTTTTTTTCCTGAAAACATAATTGATTACTGAACTGGTTACTCTTGTTATTATTCGGCTCACTCTCCCTTATATGGTGACTAAAAAAGGTCTTTAAAGGAAATAAATAAAATGTGCATATCGTTGTGTTTAGAGGTCATTCTCCCCTCACGACGATACACCTGGAGGTCATACAGTAACAGTACAGTGGATAAAATGGTGGATACACCACCTTTTTATTCTCCACTCCATCACTGGAGCATGAGTGTGCGCGCGTGCGTGTGTGGTGAGAGTGGGTGAGTGGAAGTTAGTGAGTGGAGTTGGAGTGAGTGAGTGAGTTAGTGAGTGGGGCAGCCATAAAGAAACCCAACTCTCTCTCCCTCTCTTCCCCTTCTTAGTCAAGGACAGTTTCGCTTGGCGCACAGGACCGAAACGCTTCACATTCCGTCTGTCCTCGTTTTGTGGCTTATACTGCCTACTACGGGATATTTGCGATTGGTTCATCTCTCCCTCTCCTCCCTCCCTCCCGCGTGATTGTATGTAAATCCGGTCGGGACTGAGCCAGTAGGTGAGGTTGGGGCTGGTGGCTCCTGCCTCGGTGGCGCACACGAGACCCGAGAGCGGCCGAGGTGAGATCGCTGTGCCGTCGGAGCTGTCCACTGTGCCGTGGTGCTGAACTCCTCATCACTCTCCCGTTCTTAACCCTCCTCTGTCGGCTCCACTGTGCGTTGGTGATATTTTGGGAAAGGATTAACAGCCTTCCCTTTGGCTGCTTATCGGTGCAAACTTCTCCCGAGGACCCCTCTCTCTTTCTCTCTCTCATCGGAAATTACACCCACACAGCCGTGGATTTGACCTGAGACTCCGAGATTTATCTTGATAATAAAATGAATATATAATAATATGACGAAGTTTTTGTTTTCCCCTCCAGCTCTCCACTCCTAATCTCGCTTGGATTACCTCCCTCCCCTGGATGGCTTTTCATTTACGCATTCTGACACACAGGTCAAGGAAAAACCTGACTTCTGCTTTTAGTTTACGCTCAGGACTAAAATTGTTCAAAACCAAACCACAGGTCATAACATGAAACACCCTCCTCTGGCTGACAAGGCTATCAGAAACCCCGCCGCATCGACTTTAACCTCATCATCGGTGAGCGCGCCAACAAACTTCTTGTCTAATGACCA
>NW_023339785.1:5887485-5888472 GCF_004916995.1 Morone saxatilis
AGGTTTATAAAAATATAGACTATAAACTTACCAACAGTGGCATATATACAATAGTTACACTCACAAGGGCCACAATTATTTCTACAGTGCCATTGCTATTTTAATTGAGTAAGAAATGATTGTAAGTATATTACGGTGACTTTAACTCAGGACTGAAAAATAAGCACTTCCTTTATGACTATCTTTTTGTGGGTAAGGTGTCGTAAGCCTGAATCCTGATTTGCCTGGTGACAGCGTTATTCATTATACACCATAAGGGACAAAACAAACAACGTTTGTTGATCTATACAATTCATTAGAAGTCTATACTCTATTTCCTCTTTGTGATTCACAATGAACACAGACACTGACAATCCCAACACGTTCCTCTAATTACAGCAGTAATTTAAATTCTTGTAGAGGAAGTGTGAATGCTACAGAAACCATGCAGGTTGAACGTTCAGCCATCTGCAGGCATTTACAATCCAACTTCGGTCTCTTTATTCCCACAATGCAGTCACTTTATCTATGAAGGCTCTTTGAAACCACAAGATAGAATCTACTTCCAGTGGCGCATTAGATGAATAAGTGGATCTGTTTTTCAAGGCTCCAATCACTAATTGATTCTCCACTTGAATACGAACCAGGAACCAAGTAATGTATCATTTATATTGCCTATATATTATATATATTGTGCAGAGTATAGTGTGGATAGTTGATAACATTCTAATCTTAATACAGAACAGATTCAGTCGTAGAGGGAAAGAGACACAATATAGTGCTTACTCTGTAGGCTTTCTGCACTGAAATNNATTTATGTTCAAACCCACAAGGACACCAACAAAGCCAAACAGCAGTGTTTAGAATATTCTCAAGGGAAAAACATTTTGTTCCACCATGCCAATACCAGAAAAAGTATTTCCACTCCTATTTTTTCCCTTGCTCAGATCCAATTAAGCTATTTAACAACAGGTAGGAGATGGTGCCAGCTGAGCAGGTAGTGGTGTT
>NW_023339785.1:5888530-5889473 GCF_004916995.1 Morone saxatilis
TTAATGGAGCTGCTCTGCTTTTCATTACAATGACTTTCTTCAAGCACCGCGGGGAGGCAAAGGCTTTTGAGTCAATAATGCTTTTCACCAGAAAGAAGAAAAAAATGCAAGGAAACTGATCAAAGGATTTCAGATTTGAGAAGAAAAGCACTCTGTGTGAAGGTGTCGGCGCACAGTAATGGCTGCTGCTAGTAGGGGGCAGATTTAGATGCTATGGCAATAGAGAAGTATATGTTGGGGGCGGTGTTATGCACTAGTACTGAAAATGGTACCGTTTTAGGGTCTTCACAATGATCCTAGGAGTCCTGGCATCGCAGCAGGTTAAAAAATCTTTACCAATTAGCTTGTGGGATGTCTTCATGGGGCTGTTTTAGAGAGCAAACTGGTTTTAGAAAGCATATTTTCTCTGAGAATGTTACTTTTGTGGATTTCTGTACAGATGTCAGATGCATTCTCAAATTCAGTAGTTCACTTTTCAACAAGAGATCAGAAAGGTTTTTCTGTTACAACACAATGTTATGATCTTACACTAGCCCTTCCATGGCTTCTGTACTTATCTATTCTAATTTCCCAGTGGTTTCTACTGGTGCACTCGTGGGAGATCAAACAACTATACTGCAACCCTCCCAGCTTCCTTTGGATCCCTTGGGGATCTATGCAACCCAAAGGTGTCTTTCCAGCATCTAACATCATATTGTTACTGAGCTCAAATGTGAACAAAACATAATGGAACAATGTGCTATACTGTGCTAGTATATAGTATATTGTATGTGGCAGTATTATTGCATTTATTTATTGTTGTTACTGTTATTATTTATTATTAAAAAATTAAATAAATCAATTAAAAAACATCTAATATTAAAAAAAATACTACAACAAGTATAATGAATATATAAACGTTTTGCATTTCATGTAATATTTTCAATATCAGCCTGCTACGTAG
>NW_023339785.1:5889651-5890112 GCF_004916995.1 Morone saxatilis
TTTCTGAGGTGGTATGCAGTGTAAGATCGATTGAGAAACACATCATCCAGAGTAATGGGCACATTTCTGTTGACTTTATTGGTAACTTTTCAAAGCTTTAAGCATCACACATTAAATTTAATTTACCTCAGTTGTATTGGGGTGTGGTGGCAGAAGTTTTAGAGATGGATATCTCAAAACTTGTGCAGATAGAACCAAAGTTATTAGCATGGCTAAATATCACTGGAGCTGAGAGATAATTTATGTTCCTTTGTAATTTGGGTGAACCCAACCTTTAAAGGAACTATTCAACCTTTGGGAAATGTGCTTATTATTTAAATATCACTGGAGCTGAGAGATAATTCTTATGTTCCTTTGTAATTTGGGTGAACCCAACCTTTAAAAGGACTATTCAACCTTTTGGGAAAATGTTGCTTATTATTTTTTTTAGAATACAAGAATAGAAAGTATTAGAATAGAAG
>NW_023339785.1:5890137-5894881 GCF_004916995.1 Morone saxatilis
ATCAATATTTCTTTTTTTTTGTTTGTGCCCAGGGTCGCCTGAAGGTGATTAGCCAAGGTTAACATAAAGACAGGAAGCAAGTCTGGCTGTGTCTAAAGTTAAAAAACAATCACCTCTAGAGTTCACTAATTTACATATCTCATTTGTTTTTAATCTGTACAAAGACAAAAATCTAAGAATGTTATGTAATGCAACAAGCAACATTTTGTCCAGCCACACAGCACTTCTGTGCTGCGTCTCCACTGTTTGTCTGGCAAGCTCACAGTGATGACAAGACTCCAAGAAGTCACTGTCACCCAGCTGTTCTTCGCCAAGGAACTGTTACAGTACTTAAGTTTTACAAAGACAGACAAACAGTACACATTTTCAATTTGACATGCAGTTAAATATTGAAACTTTAAGCACAAACAGACGTATCAATCCTTTAACTCCAAGCAAGAAAGTATATTTACCAAAATAACTAGTCCTTCAATATTTCAAACAATCTTTAGCTAGAATTCTGTCTTTAGTGAAATAACCCCCTTCTAGACAGCCTATATTTATCTGGAGTATATTTCCTAAGCAATGCCTCGTTTCGCATTCACAGTTACACTCATTAACACCTGGGAGTTGCCCATTACAGCCACAGTGATTCCACTGGAGCAATATGAGAGTAAAGCGCTTTTAAAATGGGCCCACCAGTACCATTTGTATGGTATTTACTTCTTGAATCCTCCCTAAGCAGCTGACCAGCAACTCTTTGTATAGATGGTGACTGCCTTCCCTCTGTGACCATCACTTAATGCAGGGGCCACATTTCGCAAGGCAACAGTTCAAATAAAATTGTATTTAACATTTGTGCATGTAAAACAATTGACATAAAAATGAGCTGGTAAAAGCTTAATTTCCTTCTGTGAGAATCTACATTTCAATATGTTTTGATACACCAATTGTTAAGGTTTCATCTCTCAATAGCTCAGGCCCAACCTACCTCAACAATAACACTTTTAACATTGCTTTCCCCTGTTCCACCACCCCCCTCTTCCCACTCAGAGTGAAGCTGTAACCGCTGCCAACTCCCATCTGTGTCTCTGTGTCTGTCTTTGTTGTTCCCCTCTTCAATACGTGGAACCTTTATTGTGCAGTAGACCCACACACATTGAGATATGGTATCCTGCTGCCATGTTTAAGAGACACTACCTCCTGACATTCTGATGTCTCCTGGCAAGGAGGGGGTTTGTTTGATGATGTAAAAAAAAAANNCAGATTTCATTTCTCTTTTGTACGAGTCCACGGTTGCTGAAAGCATGCAAACAGACAGAAAACCTTTTTTTTAATCACATGTAGCAGTTACAGATGAGAACAGTTATAATGTAATTTAGATTATTAGTACGTAATCAACTTGCTGTATGATGATGTATGAGAATGTCTACTCTGTGTGCAGTGAAGTCAAACATTTCCACTGGATCTTATTTCTTTTTTTCTCTTTGCTTCGAGGATCAATCTAAGGCAACAAAATGAGACTCTGTTTCCTGACTTTTCAAACAGCTCTAGATTTCTGAAGCATGACCTCCTCCACTCCATGTCTTGATTGAACTCCAAGTGGATTGTTAAATTGTTATTGTCATAACCCATTTCGTACAGTACAGCAGAACAAGGCTTTTGTGGCTTCTTTTTTAAGCCAAGGCTGGGTGAAATATTGAGACACCTCTCTCTCTGTCTCAGTGCTCTTTGGCAGATGGTCAGACCATAATAGAAGTTGCTCAGACCTTAAGGATGAGGGTCAACAGGCTCCAGGTTTATGCGCTAATCCTGTCAGTCTGCCGCAAGCAGGCCGATGGCAAGTGTGACTTGAGGCTTTGTCCAATATGTTTCACTGGTTGGAGGCGCTGAGGTTTGATAGGAGACATCATAGTCTGTCTCTGAGATAATAATGCTGTTGTTTGCTGTTTGTTGGAAGTGTATGACACTTGGGGAGGCGGTTGTTTGGGTGGTCTGGCCATGCGTTGCATTTTAATGGCATCACAGGTCACAGTTCACTGTTCACTGCCGCCGTGGCCAAGTGTGACGGCATTGTTCCGGGCACAGTGCAGTAGATCAGATCAGTCTGATTATGTAATGATTGTTAACAATGGGACAGCCAATGTGCCTCTGCCAGGCTTTTTCCTGCAGAGTTGTAGCGACAGCTTGTACCTCACGACATTTGAAATGGTCTATAAATTAAATGGCTATAAAAGAAAAGTCAAGGTCCTTCCTGCCACAGCCTCGTATGTGGAGACTCCTGCGATCATAAATGATTGTAATGTGGACCATATAATGCCAGAGTCCCCACTGTCAAATCATTGTCATACAGGACTTATGAGTGCACTGTGAAGTCGCTGCACCAAAAGGTCCCAAAACTTCTGCTGTGCATAGTGACTGCAGGAAATACTATATATGTGAAATGCTCACTCACACTCTTAATGTTAATAGTTGTGGCTTTTGGATGAATTCAGTGGTACAATTGGAGCTGATAGCACACAGTAGGTTGTTTCTAATTCTCAGATGTCATGCCAAGCTAGACAGAAATCCTGTGTATGACCAAAGATATATTAGAATCACTTCATTTTCTCACTGGGTGGTTATACAGAGCTGAGATGAATAATGGGCTCGCTCTCTGAGGACAAATTAGTTCAAAGTTTCATACAGTACAAACTGGCAGCCGGGTACTGGTCACAGTGTGCAAAATCTGGCATTTCTTAGAGGACAGCTCGGGTGGATCAAAGGCAAACTATATACTCTGAGAAAACGCAAGCAGTCAATAGGAGCCAGAAGTTCAGTCTCAAAATTTCCCTGCATGTTTCAGTATTCTAGTGTTTTGGAAGGATACTTTTATTCACTTTAATTTGTTTTTATTTATTTAAACGTCCAGCGTGTAACATTTAGGGGGAGATTCCTATTGGCAGAAATTGGAATGTAATTATGCATTAATTATGAATTTCATTAGTGTATCACTCACCTGAAATTAAGAACTGTTTATGGTTTAGTTACCTTGAATGAGCCTGTTTATATTTCAGACACTGGTGGGTTTGCTTTCCATGGAGGTCACCATGTGAACTGGGCCATGTTTTCTGCAGTGAGGTCCAGAACGCACTAACCAAATACTGGCTTAGATAGGGACCTTTCGCATTTCGCCAAGGGGGGAGGGGTGAAGCCAAAGGAGCTAGATACCACCTAAATCTATATCAACTTGTCCTTGGAATCTGTTTATTTGAAAATAAATAAATAAATATATGACATAAATATGTACCAATTTGATTTTTAATGTATTTATTATTATTTTTAATAACATGATTGAACATGAATGAAATGAAAACTAACAAGGCTACGGACAAAGGCAATTTTTAGGCATTTAGTAGCTGTTCTGGGGCTTTCAATTGTATATCACATGATCTCTGCTGCCAAATTCAGGTTTGCCAAGCTTTCTTTGCGGTTGTAGATGTTGAAATTTCCATTTTTATGCAGCACTTTATAAGGGATTTAGAAATTTGACATTTTGGAAAATTACTCTTATTTGCCTTCTTTGACAAAGTTAGAATGAGTAAGAATGTGCAAAGCCACAAACCACAGAGTGAAACTAGCAATGACACATCTGTTTGCAATTCAGAAAATAATTTTGAGTTCCCCTGCAGGATCCCTGAGCCAGTCTTAGCAATCATTGAAAGCCCACAGTCCATAACACGGAACATCTATAGTCCTGCTGAGAACAAAGCAGGCTGTAAGTTAGAAACACATCAGAGGCTCATTAACGTTCCAGTGATTGACCAGCTGAACTCTGGTTACCCTCATGACTTTCTTTCTGTTTTTGCTGCTCTAAATCCCTACGCCTCTTCGTGTATGCGCCAGTCTCTAACGGGTGACATCACTGTGATTCAAACAGAATTCATTTCATATCCCATATGCATTATAAGAATCACGTGAGATTTAAATGAGATGCTGGAGTTCTCAAGAATGGAAATACCTGCCGGGTTTTGTTTCTGACACTGTTGTTGAATACTGGTGAAGCACCTACTTTCTGAGTGCGAGGATCATTGATATTCCGCATTAGATTTCAAAAGTTTCTCTGCCTAGATTTGGACTGCCTGCCAGGATTTATAGCAGATTAACTTTGAAAGTGATTTAGCTCTCGGCTTCTGCAGTCGCTACCAGGGCAGAAAAATAACTTTTTCTCATCCGCTATTGCCACTCTGACTGGCTCACATATTCCCACATTGGCTAAATATTCCAAACAGGCAAAATTTGATCTGTTTGTGTGACCCTGATAGTGGCATCAGAGTATATCAAAACTTAATTTGAGGACTGGGTGTAAAAAAGGATGATTGACAGTCATGTAGGCATAAATGTAGAGGAGACACAGCACTATACTGTATATACTCACACACACATGCACACACACATACAACATAATAAACACACGCCGAGGGAGCATTTGTGATGTTACTCCTTCGGTGGTAAAATGTAACTGTGGTGTGCAGGGGATTTAGTGGGGAGACACAATACGCCAGCATAAGTTCAAAGCTCAGTGTAATCACATTTTATGCATTTGGATAGATATCTGAATTAAACAGATAACAGCCTCATAAAAAGGATGGGGGATAATGAATTATGTCATCACAACAATGCAGCTAACACTAATTGTACACAAGGGCCTATCTCCTTTATCTGTTATCTGGTGGCATTGGGATTGCACTGCTGTTATCCACTTGGCATCTTGGAGCCATGCGTC
>NW_023339785.1:5894906-5895186 GCF_004916995.1 Morone saxatilis
GAGCGGTGGGTTCAGAAGCATGGTTGGAGACGGCAAGTTGCTTCTTTGAAGTCCATTGAAAGTGAGGGTTCACAAATCAAAAAGACATCTGAGCTAATTATTTAGCGTGGCTCGTAAATGTGGGCACTGAGATGTGATTGACAGGGTTTTGGACGATGAGACCAGTTTTTCTGAAGTTCTTTTCCCCAGTTGTTCAATAACATGAAAAAACCATACTAATGTTTTTGCATGTTTTAGCCAATTAACTACAAATAGTACACTTTATATTACTGCTGACCAT
>NW_023339785.1:5895307-5896070 GCF_004916995.1 Morone saxatilis
GTACAGATCAACTATAAAATATTTAGTGCTAAAGACCTACAGCAAAGTACATTCACACACAAGCCTCCCCATGCCCACCACATACACACATGCTTGATTGATTTAAAGCATTTTAAACAAACACCAAAGTAATATGATCAAGTACATTTTATCCAGACACATCTAACATAGCATAGCATAGCCTAGTACAGAATAGTATAGTAAATATCATATAGTATAATAACATAGTATGCTGTTTACTGATCACTACAATCACACTCATTTTTTTTTTTAACTGTTTCAGCTTTTTATGAACAGTTTGAAAGGTATGGTGCACTTGTTTAACATCCATTCCCAGCCTTGTTTGTCGAGTGATGCAAGATGATATATTGTATCACTGTATAAAACCACTGACTTCAGAACCTACAGGGGACAGCACCTAAAAGTAAACTATTGGTATCGCCACTGATATGACTCCTGACTTGGACTTGTCAGGACTTGACAGGAAGCTTCTGAACAAAAGGAGATTCATAAGTTATGTTGCTGCTGGAACAGTGAGTACATGATCCCTCACCAGCTTCCCATTGACAAATACTGCCAGTTGTGTGGAAAGGGGAGCCAGGCTAAGCCAGAAAGGCCACCGCTGTGGCTCCTTTTCCACCTGAATATTTTTTAATTTGATCATGTGTTGATTATCAGGGGTCTAATGTCATTAGCATACTTTTTTATGAAGGCTCTACTGAGCAGAAGTGCAATTTTCAACATTGTACATTGTATTGTAGTT
>NW_023339785.1:5896183-5916318 GCF_004916995.1 Morone saxatilis
TTAAAATAAACCAATAAATAAAAATAAAAATAAAAACAACGCCATGCTTCATAACACACAGTCACACCTGAGAGCTGCCCTGAACAGCTACAGTTTTCATCCACTAGCCACTGAGCGGCCCCACTGGAGCTACTGGGTGACAAGTCACTCAGTCGGTCACATTCAGATTTATCGTTTTTAGGTTATTTTAGCAGAGTCTTGAGTTTGGGAGTTTCTTGAATCAAACTGGCTTATTATTTACTCTCTCGTGTTACAGCTCCCCTTTAAGCACTTAAACTTATTCACTTATATATAAATATGAAATATATGAAAATGTATTATCAGGCCGTATAATCTTGACCAAAATAAAAGGTCAATGAAATAAAATGTGCAAAGAAATGTAAAAATGTAATTCATATCAATAATTAATAAAAAGAAAATATATCCCTCGTACTTTTAGCAATTCTATATACTATGGGTCTAACAAGGACAAATGTCATATTGGAGCTACTGACTAAATGGGAATATCTTTCATCCTCAGTTCCTCAACGACAGGCCTTGTGGTGTGCCTGAATGAATCCTTCAACTTCCAGTTATTTGTTTGGCACTGCTCAGTGACCCACAGAAGACTGTGGTTAGTGGACAACTTCGAGGTGGGACTGTGTGTAAAAGTGAACAAATGTGGAGTTCACTGGGTGCACTCTCTGCAAATAATTCTCTGGATGGATAAAGGTGAAAACAAAGTTTTATTTTTCCTCTGTAAGAAAATCCTGAAAACAAGAGGGAAGAATTTGCTTATTATTCGCTATTTTCTTCATGAGAGAAGTCTGAATCAATGAACATATCCCATCCATAGCCCGAAAAACCTGCAGTTTTTTTTTGCCACTTGATGCCATTGGAAACAAGTTCTGAATGCAACATTGACATCACATCAACACCTTTTAAGTTGATATGTTGAACTTGTTAGCAAACAGTTTCTTATTTACACATCTAGCAGTTACGCAGCAACATTATCATTTATTTGGGGTCATGTTTTTACCCACCTGATGAATGTAACTCCAATATTCACTCTCTTTTAGCTCAGTTTTCAGTTTCTACCAACTCCAGAGAGAAATGTCTTTCTCTTTAGCTGCTAAATGCTCCACTATGTCCACCAGCTACTCACTTAACTGTGTCTGTCTGCTGTTTGGTGCTAAGCAGGTAGTGTAAACAGCTTCCTGTTCCAGCTGAAATCAATGTGAGAGTGGTGAGAGTGAACCAAAATAAAAAAGTTGCTGGGCAGATAAACAGTGAGCTGAAACGTATTACAAAGCTCTATAAAGCTGAGGGGAGCTGCAGATTCATGTGACCCGTATGTTCATCACTACAAGCTGCGTTTGTTTTACATTGTCACATTGTTTTCACATTATCATTTGATACATTGTTGATACAATATAAATTATTGCTGCTTTAACTTGAAAATATACCAAAAAGTTGTATTAGTATAAGTTTACCCCTGTATCTCGTTGCCCAAAACAAATATAGGTTTTCAGGTGTTGATATTTTAGTTTGTTCAATAGCTTCATGAAGGAAGAAAGAAAAAATGATTCTGACAGCCATATTTTAAGGTGAAGTATACACGTTCTTGCTACCGATTCAAATATACCACTGTATTGTGAAATGTATCTGATGGACTGGAAAATGCAATAAATCACATAAATGAAAAAATCATCTCTCAGTAAAAAAAGGGTCCTATGAGATTGCTGATTTAAATGCCCTACTAGTAACATTACCAATAAACCTTCATTGTTGGAGCAGCTCAGTGCATACATTTGTATATCAATGTAGAAATATTCATGCTAATTCATTAAGGATATTCAATAATTAGGTTAATGAATTAGCTCATTAGCATAACTGGTCATATTTAATATATCATAGTGATTGTGGAAGGACATTAGGCAGCTCAAGTGGCTCTTATTTGGATGTGATCCAGAATATTTGAGAGATGATTAAGGCTGTGCCAGGTTTGGGCCTCAGCTTTTTGAGGCCTGTTCAGATTTGGCTCTACTATTTGGACTCAATTTAAGCTCCACAAAGAAATCCCCCTTCAGAAAATTGCTCCTCAGATGAAAAGAAAGAAAGAAAGCACAGCCATACTTTTTAAAAAAGGAGCTATTTTCAACTCTTTCCCAATACTGTAGTCACTAATGCTCATTATCTTGCTGTGAATAGCACAAAGCAGGATACATTTAATGAAGTCTTACACTTCTGTTGGCATTTTACCAATCTGAACATTTGAACAGTGGACTGCTGTTAAAAAGGCAGCCTTAAAGGTCAGCTTGAGGTAAAGCAACCACCAACTTTTTGCGTTGATTTTGGTGACCTCTGTGGACAAAAGCAGTGTTTCCTGGAATTAAAGCTGCAAATTTCCAATGATCATATAAAGATGCTTATGTAGGTCATCAGTATAAAGTTTCATGTTTCATGAACAGTTATAAACTAATTTTAGCTGCTTTAATTTGTCAAGAAAACAAATCAAAAGTAAAATTACTAGAACTCCTCAGGTGTCGCTGACCCGGATGTTTTGCTCTTTAAGCAACAGTCAGTCAAAATGTTTTCCCTTTATATCAGCAGGGACCCTTTATTGTTAAAATGGCTGGGCGCATAATCTAAAGGTCACATATGTGTTGGTCTGCGTAGAAACATGAACTAAACATGTTAAATGTAAATGTGTTTTCCAAATATGGAGATATTACACAGGAAAATCAGAGGCTGCACACGAAGCAGAATCCATGCTAGCTGTCAGTAGATACAGCTGCCAGCACAGCTGGGCGTCTGTAGAGGAAGTGCTCTCATAGCAAAAAGACGCTGTACATCCTCTCACCAAATCATCTGTCACCATTTCATTTTAGATGAATGGCCGGTGATTACACAATGACGGTTTTGTCAGGAGGTGGCTTCGAACCACCTAATTCTGGGTATATGACAAGACTGTTGATGTTGCCACATTCTTCTGAGAAAAAGAAGCGCTGATGAGACGTGTCACGTCAGAATTTGAAATCAATACAACTCTAAATAAGAAATGTTGTTCTGGTTCTGTTCAGTTAAAGTCAATATTAGATATTGAGATTAAAAAAAAAATGTGTTTATTAGGGCTTGTTGACCATACAGTCCTAAATTGAGGAGCTAACTCAGTGATTGAAAGTCATCGTGGCATAATTGCCTTCTTAACCTCTCAAAAACTGTGAGGTGGGATCTTAGATGAGCAGACGTAAAAAGGGACTCACAAAAAAGGCCAGGCCCACCATCTGCAGAAATTGATTATTTATTTTGCTTTTAAAACAATCTGCAAGTTAATTTCATAATTAAAGTTTAAGACTTCTTGAAAAGTAACCAATATAACCTACACATCAATTACAGCGAAGTAAATTCCCCGTACAGACAGTGTTTGCTTCTCAATACTTGCTGTACACAAGTAGGAGCAGCCTGTGGACTTGTGTTTGACCAGCCAGTGACCTTTAGTACTCCAAACTCTACCCGTTAGCTCCTGAACCATCATAAAATATTACCTTGGGAGCAGCAACAACCAAAAGGTTCCTGCGGTCAAAATTCATTTCCAGGGTTCATGGAAAGGTTCCTGCTAAAAAGGGAAATGTTTTTACTCTGTATTCTCAATTGATATCACAGAATTGTAAATTAGTCACAATATCCCATTTATGACAGCTTTCACATTTGAGGTTCTAAGCACCTGGTTTATAGCAGTTTTTTTTTAATAGGAAAGAAGCCTCTGGCACCCAGGAAGCTATGTGTTTTATGTTTCCAGCTGCTGCAACAGCTTGGAATAAACAGAAGGACTGGGCAGTTATCATGTGCAGCGACAGTCACCATTGACAAAAAAGCACAATGTGCAGAAACTCAAACTTCAGCAGAACCTTAAAGAAGAAAGATGTGCCAGTACTGGCCAGAACATTTTTATAGACAATTGATCTAAGTGTAGTGCCAAAATTATACAACAAAGATTATGCAGCTCCCAAGTTGTTGCCAAAAAACAGAGATGGCAGATCAGCACCATACTTATACTTTACTGCACAGTGATAAAACGTGATGATAAAAAGCAAGAATTAAAGCCGGAAAGTAGCAACTATATATGATTTTAAATCCTTTCACTTAGTTTACACAAGATCTTGGGAACAATTATTTGGCAAAACAATTCTTACTCAAAATTGTCCACATGAGCTTTTTCTGAATCTTTCAACTGTATCAGACATGGCTCATTTAATCCAAAGCACCTTTAGGACTTGACAATGAAGAAGTCTTACTTTTAAATGCAGATTAAAAAAATGTCTATACAAACAACACAAACATACTATATATGAAATATTTACTGCCACCAAGCTTGCATGCCAACAGATCCATCTCCTGGCCAACCGAGCAAACTCCACCTCTGCTGTAGAAGACCATGTAAAATAATTGAAAGCTCTGGGAAAAGCTGACTTTGCGTTGGGACTGTTTAATTTTTTTGTTGTTAGACATTTTTTTATACATAGACCAGTTCTTGGGATAATTAAAGAATAAGTGAGTTTTTGTTCCAAAAGAAATAAAGATTAATAATAATTAATAATAGATCTAAAGAACCTCTTTTTGACTATAATCAAATAGTAAAACGGCAGGATGTGACTGTATACTACAACTGGGTTTTGGAAATTGTTCATGGTTTACTGCTCTAATATGCACTGGCAAAAATCAGGGAAACATACTGAAGAAGTCGGCAGTAATTCTAGAAAAGAACATTAAACAATCTTATCCAGGCTTTGTACCATTAATGAATTACTAGCACAGAGTTTTGTGAGCATCGCAGCAACTGAGCTTAGAAATGTTTAAGACTTTTGATAATAGCTTAATTCTTAAAAGGGGATAAAAAATCTGATCCTTTAAAAACTTTACAGCCACTGTACAGTTCAATTTAGATTTATGGTTACTGGCCTACATGCTGTACCTGCACAGTTTATAGTCGAAAGTTATGAGGCATGTGTTTGGAAATATGAGGTTTGTGAAATAAAAAATGTTTTATACAACTACAAATCTCTACTTTCTCTCTATAACATGTAGGTCAAATATAAAGTTATCGTCTTTTCTGAAAGTGTAGAAGCGAACACTCAATATACTGTTTTCCAGCTTGTAGTTTCATAGTAGATATTTGTGGTTGAGTTCTTTGCCCAGGGGAATCTCAGTATTTTCAGAAGGAAAGGATTTTTGCCCCTTTACTTCAAACACGCAGTTTCTCTGAGCTGGGCTTCATATAAGCTTACAACCTTACATTCACCATAGAACTTCTCTAACCTCTAGGCAAGTGCTGCCCCTTTTTATGAACCCACTTTGCCATTTATTAACTGACTCACTGACTGCATGTCTTGCAGAAAGAAATGTAGTATGGTCTGTTTGAGCTGTAGGAGTTTTTATACTCCTCCAGAACCACCAGAAATCCGTAGTGAAATGCTTTTTCTCGCCCTATGCAAAACATTCTCAGCACATCCTTTTTAAACCTCAAGTGTTTCATTTTCATGCACATCATAAATGTGCTGACTACAAAGGAAGTTGATGTTTCCTTGATTCCCCCAAATAATAGCAAACCAGTGAGAATTTTGGAAAACGATTCATACAGACCCCATGGTGGAACATACCATGAATACTATACGAGATACTAATTTAGCCATGTATGACATTCAAAGTCATCTCTCTGTTCCTTTTGTTGTAAGGAACCGCTCCATCTGAGAGACTGGCACAGCATTTTTCTGCATTTGTAAGGGAAGAACAGGGACCAAACGGAAGCGCTACCCTAGGGGGAAGTGTGTCGCCTGTGGTTTTGGACGTGCTTTGAACTTGAAGGAGTCCTTTATCAGTGTTACAGTGCTGCCGGGGATGTATGAGTATAAGAAGTGCCATGATAACTCTGCCAAATAAGACAGTGCTGCAGCAGGGTGCTTGGGCAGCAAACACACAGCAGATGCTCCAGTGTTCTCCAGATATCTCAGAGACGAACTGTAGTACTCCAACCAAATTGATCTGTACATAGAAATACCGCTGAGCGTGCTTAAAGAGATCTGCCCCACAGGAGGTCAGGGATGTGTCAGCTGAAGCATATGTGAGAGAGAGACAGGGGGGAGGGGGGAGCAGTTTATCTGCTGACTTCAAGTTCCCCTCCAGTGACCTCACTGACAATTTGAATAATTTCAAACAAGCCTCTCTAGAAAATCATTGGTTTACAGAGCAAACTTGGAGCACCAGTGCATCCCTGCTAGTGGAAACACTTCTACCAAAATCCAATTTCTCAGCTGCACAGGAGGGCTTCATTTTGACTGGAAATGGGCCATTGTGAAGAGACTACTTTTTCCTATGGAGACCCACCATGAATAAGGTTAGGCAAATCTCTGAAGCTGACAATGTTGTTTAGTCTGCAGCATACAGATTCAGAACTTCTGAAAACAACTCTCGGTGTCCATCATGAGCAAATTCCACTAAATCAACAATAAAAAACTTGACCTGTCTAGCTAACTTTTTGTGTATGCAAAACTAACTTAATCTTCTTGTAGTGATGCTTTTGTGGTTATTTTAAAAAACATAGTTTGTTATATGCCACTAAACATTTGCAGAAGACTTTAGGGTGCAAAATACATGACCGTACCCTTCCCTTGGTGATGACAATGCAGAAATAAAAAAACAAAAACAAATATAATTTCTAGAGGGAAAAAACTCCCTACTTTAGAGCACTTTCTTATGCTTACAAGGGCTGCAGCATTAAAAACAAAACAAACAAACAAGGGAGTTTCACCTGCAGGCACCTGCTGGATGCACAATTTAATAGAAAAATATTGAATAAAACTTGGAATGAAATAAAATGAATGAAACTTTATAGACTGGAATAAAATTCTGAGAATACTGAATAGAAATGTGACAATATTGCATAAAACTGAATATACTGACTTGACAATTTAGCCTTTATTTTTTTATTGACAATATCCCATATTATATAGATACATGCACTGTTATCCAAACTGAGAGTAATGTATCTTAGAGACAAAAGAAAGGAATGTTTCCCCTACTTTCTCAGAAATGGTTTCATTTTTTTTTTACATTTTACAATCTAAAAACTGTCCCCTTTAGAAGCCTGTTAAGTTTGTGTATTGCTTTGGCTTATACACACAGTTCCTATGACCTACATGGTATAGGCTAACACAATGAAGTAGTTATCTATTATTGACATAGAATTAGCATCTGGCCACCGATGGCAGCAATGAGCACGATACTGCCAAGCTCAGCCACAACTCCAGCACCATCTTGGATTTCCTCAGGTTGTGTTGAGTGTGTTTGTTACTTCACACACCACAGACATCTATCTATCTATATATACACACATATTTTAAAGAAAAGAGAATAGAAAAAGAGCCCCCACATTTACAAGCTACAATAAAAAAGTGATGATTACATATCAATGCATCAATAACCACAATGCAATAATATGATATACATTATTCTGATATGAGCTATAAAGATGGAGCTAAAAGTAATGCTTTAGTTGATTCTCTTTTCTTCAGAAATCCTACTATACTTATGTAGAATTATTAAGACAACAAAGACATCAAGTGGTCATGGCAAGTTATCATAGGAACTGTTGAGCAAGGCACTTAAGCTTTGGTAAACTGCTCAGCTGCACAGCACTTCTGATTGTACTGGACCGCTCCCTGGTGTAAATCTGTAAGACTGGCTGACTTTGAAGCAGGGTGATTGCAGAAAAACCACATGCATGCTCAGCAAAGTGGATAAATAACAGTGAACACATGAAAAACATTCCTTCTATACTTTGCATTTTATAGGTAAAAAAACAGGATATACTTGCCAAAGGGCTAAAAAGTTGCTGCCACAGGAAAATGATGAATGACTCTTCAAATGTCATTTCAACATTTTACAGGTTTCAAACACAGTTTGCAAAAATGGCATTTAAAGAAACTGTTCAGAATAATGTTGGTGTAAAGAAAATTGTCTATCATTCAGAGGAGGCTTTGATTTCTAAATTATCCATGAGGATAGCTGACAGCATTTTGTGCTATGTATTCCTGTTCTATCTGTCATCAGATTGTTTTTTGGTAGCATCAGCATAAGAATAAGATAAGCTAATGTGGCAGGAGTGTGACCTTATGCATTTCATAAATGGGATATACAGTATTATGTGCTTGAAAGATGTGACACACAGATACAAATAAATGGGTGGCCAATGTTTTAAAGGTACTGAATGAAAAGCCAAAATATGTAGGTTTAACATATTGATTAGTTCCAGTAGTTTCATTTTAAGAATGATCAACTCACATACTTGGCAAAATTGTTTTTTTTTATGCTCAAAGAAGGTCTGGTCTGCTCAGATGTAATTTGAGTATTTCAGACAGCACAGTGACCTTGAGGAGGTGTCAGCCCTCACACTGAGTGTGTTTCAGTGTGTGTTTGGCCATGGTCAGTTGCATGCATGTTGCCCTGTTCACAATATCTAAATTGCAAGAAGATGCACATTTTTGAAAAAGGTAAATGTGTGATAAAAGAGCATTATAAAGAAGTGCTGTAGTGCTGCAGAGATTCTCTGGTCTACAAATCATGTTCTCCAGATGCATGAGAACATGTTTGTTTGGTACCCCGCAAATGTTTTCTTTTTCACAGTGAAAATTTTAATTATGTTGCAAAAATGGTCATTCCTATTAATTGTGAATAATCTCACAATCGCAGTGTCAAAATAATTGCCATATAATTTTTTACCATTCCTCATTCATAGGTGTTTACCCCACACACTCTTGGGAACTATGCTGTACAACCACAGTTCTCTCTATTTGGGTACAAATCATCACGAACTTAAGGGAGTTAAAAGGTTTTCAGCTTTTCAATAATAGTGAGAAAGAGATAAAATATTTTAACTTAAATAGTCATAAATCATGTAATGTCTATAAACAGCATACTGTGAGTGGCCAAAGCTACCAGTCAGTTCAGGATGGTGGTTTCCTACCTGAAGGTCAGAAGCTGACCAGGGGTCCCACAGTCTGGGGGTTGGCAAGATGATTAACAGGAGAGGAAAGTATAAAAAATATTTTTGACATTCATCTAATCTTTTTTATTTCTTGTAAATTACTGGCTACTTCAGGGATCTGAAAATGAGTCAAGATAAGGGACTGGTTGTGACTAGTTTCAGTCCATCAGTATAACTTAGACTTGCTAGTTTTGAGTTTTAAACCTGTAACTTTTCCTGACACCTACATAATTTCATGATATTGGTGCTTTTTTATAAAATTACACTTTCTGTTCTGGTCTGTTTTTTTTCAGTTTGTCGAGAAATAAGCAAACATCTTTAAGTTGTTATGAGAGACTTTGTAGAAGATATGTGAGATAGCGCTGCAAAACAGATGCTTGAGGGAAGCGTCATTTGCTGTGGTGGTTGTTACTAAAATATTTTGTACACTCTCTTAGAGGGTTTGGGGCCCTTGTACAAAAGGCTAAAATATATTAACTTGTGCCATATGTTGTTCTGATTGTTGAAACTATGTGCTCTCTGTTTTGTCTTAAAAACATGAACTGTACTGTATACTGGAAAAATAGAGGAAACTCAGCCGTATTCAGAATTCCTGATTTCTCATGGGCTTTGTTTAATTACATCTGAGACAAGCTGACTGTAATTAGAAAGCTGTAAATTGAAGAGTTATCAGCAATAAGTCAGAATTAGTGTAAGCTGACGAATAGTCGTGTGAGTAGAGTATTCCTGAATTAAGGCCTTTTAGGGGAAGATCATGCATACTGTCAGAAAAATGTATGGCACGTTTAATTATGTATTCCTATTTTCCAGACTTATGACTTACCAAACATGTGTGACAGCTGATAGTAAATAACAGTATGTGCATTTATTCAAACCCAGCTAATCCCCAGTATGTTGCAGCCAGGTGATACATATACGTACACATAGTATCTGTATAGGGCTGTATGGATATTTTCTGTTGTTATGCTTGCCCAGTGCATTGAACGGCAAAAATCTGCTGAATTAGACGGATGGGAGGGTTAGAGGAGAGCAGCTGTGAGCTTGTCAAAACATGATGCATTGTGTACATACTGGGGAAATAGGTAGTCTTCATTTGAAAGTCAATGCCAAAGCTTAGACGTGCTCTGGGGAATTTAAAACCGTGAGCCAAAGTTATGATGGCACTCCCTTGGGGGGGGGGGGGGGGGGTCCAGGCAAAACTTCCAGACTGTTTCTGTCTCTTGTGCTTTAAAGGCAGATAAATAAGACTTGTAGTATTAATTCTAACACACACAAGGACTTGTATGTGCAAATGACATGCTCACAGTGAGTTGATGTCAGTTAAATTCAGGACCATCATGTACTAGAGGCGGCTGTGGTTCAGGAGGTAGAGCGGGCTGTCCACTAATCAGAAGGTTGGTGGTTCGATCTCCGGCTCCTCGTGCTGCTTATTGAAGTGTCCTTAAGCAAGATACTGAATGTGCGTGAATGTGTGAAGCTTTTGTGTGGTCAAAAGACTAAAAAAAGGTGTTATATAAGTACAGTCCATTTACTAAAAGCTGTCATAACAAGTCCTTACTTTTTCTAGTATGAATCTGTATTTTGCTTTTTCCTATAAAGAACATTTAAGTTGGTATGACGTGCACAGGAGGGATATTATTATTATTTTCATCTTAGGCTGTTAATGCCAAAATCTCATTGATATAAATACACATTCTTAATTGGCTTTTGTGTAACCTCACTTGTAGCCTCAGTTTTACTGTGGGTAAACTGTGTGAATAAATAAAAGTCCTGCCTGTATTATTGTTATAAAGGCAGGACTTAAAACAGTTTTAGAGAGCTACTGAGTCAAATTTATGATCATTTTTGAGGCTGTAGTCGGCGGGGCTGTTAAATTGTGCGTTATACTGAAAGATGCTTATAAAACTTAACCTACCCTCATTAAGAAACACTTCTCAGTAACACAGTACAATTCAACAGCACTACCAACTGGGATTTTGCTGTTAATAATATAATGTCAGTTTTGATTCTGTTCAACTTTTGCCTTAAGTTTTGCTTCCTTCACATTGATCTGTGTAGTTTGTCATTGTGCCAAAGCTCTATTAACAATGACGGTGCACAAGATGAAAAGAAAAATAGACTCACTGACAAGAAAATTAACTCACCAATGGCCAGATAAACTCAGAACTCAAAACTCTTTGTGCAGCCTGGTGTGGAACAGGAGCAATTTAAATATGCATTGTTCAATCCAAAGCAAAGACAGTTTTTGCTTTCTTAGGGACTCTTTAAAAAAATACAGAACAGCATAGTTGGCACTTTATAAACTGTTCAGAGCTCCGAGTAAGATTACTAATGATTCAGGAGAAGTACAACTTGAAAGTTATTTGTACGTGTTGCAGTTGTGACTGATCATAATGAGTTAAATGTCTGCGAGGAACTGTGCTGTATGACGCAGTTAAACTTCTTAAAACTGTGCATATGTCTCTGTCTGACACAGCATCCTGCAAAAGTTAGTCCATTAATAACCCATTTAACACTGGGACGCCGCAAAGAAGTTGATTGATTGTGCTAGCAGATATGGTAATCCACCTAGTGTGGCTAAAAGACTGTGTTAGCAGAGAAGTGGAGCAGCAGCAGCTGCAGGCAGGGTTCCTACCTGGATCTGGAGAGTTTAGGAATGCATAGAGAATGAATATGATCACATTAAAGAGGCAATAAGTAAGATTTTTAGTGTCCCATAGCGCAAAAGGACCATAATATGTCTGCAGGGGGTTTGGGAGGCTGTTGATCATTAGCAACTTAACAATTACTTTTCCAGGTTGAGAAATCTTTAGATTTTTCTCTTTCATACTTTGGAATAAAAACTCCCTGCACAGTGGATTATCAGTGCCCCCTACCTACTACACTGACAGAGACTGGAGTGAGGGACTGGCATGATGAGATATTTCATCTTCAAAAGCTAAAAAATAGGCCAAAAACCATAAAGGCTTAAAGGTCCACTTGGTTAACATTTAGGATGGATGTTTTCATTAGTGTATAATCACCTGAAAATAAGAATTGTTGAGTTTTAGTTTCCTTAGAATGAGTGCTTTTATCTTTTACAGAGTTTGTCTTGTTGAACCGCAGTGTTTCTACAGGAGCCCAGAATGGAAACTAAACATTAAATTTCTTTTACATGCTTGGAACAACAGGGTGAGCCGAGGGCTTTGTAATTAGCTGTTAGATGTTAGATGCCACTAAATCATACACACTGGTCCTTTAAAGCAGCAGCATTATGCTAGTATGTTGCATTTACGTAACATACCGCTTGAATATCTGCTCTAATTCGATGATTTGTTTTATTTAGTTCTTTTGATTTAAACGTGTTTGGAAACTCAATTGGACAAGTTGGATGGGTTGGTAGGTGGGCTGATGGTGGGTGTGATTTGTGCAGGAAGAGATTCTATCAAAGTTGTCTCAGAGTTTGACGAAGAACATAGATTTTTAAATGCCAGTGTTTCTAAAGGTTAAATAAAAAGTCAGAGAAATGGAGTGTTGAATCTGGCAGACAATTGTATACGTACCCCAGCTGTTGATATTTGTTCTTCTAATTGAAAGTTGAATCAGTGTGATTCACATACGGTGCAGAGACAAAGTTCTTTATATCAGTTCAAAAAGAAAATTGACTTAAAATGAAGAGATCAAAAGCAGAAAGTGAAAATCTGCAGGTGTCAGGCAGCTCAGCAAGGCCTTAAAAGTCACATAAAGTCACAAAAATAAAGTTTTAATGTTCCCTCTTCGTCCGGGATATCACAGTGACATGCCGCTCTGCTGGCACGACCTCCTGACCTCCAGTGAATAGCATGTGGGCCCACAGAGCTGCCACAACAGTGCCTTTGTTGTCTGACTCAGTGTCACTCCCGAAGAACAAGGAAGCAGGGTCACCATCCTGCTGTCAGTCATCTCCCTCCGCTGGAGGATGATGAGCAGGCACTGGTGGCTTGAAACGGCTTAGAAAGTACAGCTCAGTGTTTGCCTGTGAAAATCAACAAGTCAAGTCGAGTCAAATTTATTTATAAAGCGCTTCTAACAAAGGGGATTTTTGCGACATGCTGCACAAAGAACTGAGGGCATAAATACAGATAAAGACGGGGGATAAAAATAAGAAGCTAGCACATTGCAGATTTCAACATAAAGCTTGTGTGCGTGCATGTGTTTTTGTATTTCTCTGTGTGTTAAACTTTGGCAATATGAGAGCACTGGCTCACATGTATCATCTTCTCTTTGTATTTCCTGTTTTTACTTCCTTGAACATTGCTGTTTCTGGTACACAGACATTTTTTCGCAGGGCATGTTTTTCCCCACAAACGCTGTTTTGTTTAATTCATGTCATGCAAAGGTCAAACTCGTTTTTATACAGCGCAATGAATTATTGAAAATGCTGTTATATTGGAGGTGAGAAGTGAATGGTCTCACTCCGTTAAATAAATATATTTGGGCTTCTCTGTGAGGGTGTGAGGAAACTGTTTAAAATGTAATCTCTCCGCTACATCAGAGTTGCTTGACTTAGACACTCAGCCTAATTAATCCAAAGCCCTCACTTTAATTGCCTTAATATATTGGCTCTTTGTCTTCTTTATCTTGATTTTCTCATGACGTCTATTTCCCCTTAATTGATTCAAAAGATCTAATCTCTTCGCCGAGTGTTAGGCATGTATTGATAGCTTTAGTTTAAACCAGCGACAGTTTTGCGGTTCTCATTGTCTACACTAATTATGGCGGACTTGATGTATTGTCTTGGCCATCCCGGTATTGAACCTCCAGTGTGTTGGAGAAGAGCACTCACCATTCTTGTTTGGTTTTTGACAGGAAAAGACCAATGAAGACAGCCAGATGGTGGTCCGCGGCAATCTTATTGTTGGGGCTCGCTGCGCTTGGCGCCGACGGGAGACCCAACAAGGAGGGATTCAGGTCGCCGCCCTATCGACCAGTCGTGAGATTCCGACACAAGGTATTGATTGCAGTCTTTTTTCATTTGCTGTCTGTAAGAAGAGGGACTATGTGCTTTTGCCAAGTATGAAACTAATTACAGTGGCACTTTCTTCCTGAATCAGATGACTCTCCTGTGGTTGTTGTTTTTCTGCCTACTGAAAAAATATTTGATGAATCATTATCCCTCCCTCTGTGCCAGGGGACTGTCTTTTCAAAGACAGCATCAGACTAATACGAGGCACAGCTGAGCAAAGATGAGCTATGAATGAAGTGAGGATGTTCACATGTCATTTTAGCTAAACGTTTAAAGTAAAAGATGTAATTTAATGCTCACTGACCCAGCGATACAGAGCAGGCCCTCAAAAGCAAAATCTATCACTCTTGTTCCATCGCAAGGAATAAGTTTAAAATAACATTTTTCCCTCTAAACTAGTAGGATACTGGAGAGTTTTTTTTCTCTTATTTGTTTTCAAACCACCAGAGTAGCAGAGATGGATCAATTAGAGTCAGACTGGGAAAGAAATTGACTGTTTTGTCTGATGGGGACTTGTGGAAAGCAAAGTGTTTTATCAAGAGTCATTAGTTGGATTGTGGTCCTTCAGTACACGTTTCCCATTTTCAGTTCTGTGTTCACTAGAAACACTTCTCCTCCTCATCCTATCCAAGATAAAAATTAGTAGTGGCAATGAAGCAAAAACTGTTTACTACGAGGAAATCTGTCATCTTTAGACTAAATAGTGTGTTTAAGATTTATTTCAGTCAGCTTTAGTCATGTCTGCGATGGAAATAAAGGCAAACACAGTGGGACTAAAGGGTGGCTGGGGTGAGAGGTGGTTAGAAAGAGAAGGAGATGGAGAGGGAGACAGAGGGAACAGATGGTAGGAACGTCATTGGACTGTATGAGAGTTGAGCGAGGAGCCGGGAGCGATGCAAAGCTGTTCAATCGACACAATGGTCAAACAAATTTTGACCTTTTGAACAAGAATTATTCACAGAGTTACTTTCTAAACACGTGGACTGCAGATATCAGCCATTCAAGAGCTTCTTTCTAGCCACAGCTACCCTGGAAATCGTGTGTGTGTTAAGGAAGTAAAGAGATTTAAACTTCAATAGCTAAAAATCCTGCAATATGATCTCAGTAAACTGCAGAGATAGCACTTATTCCAGGCTGCGATGCTTTATACCAAAAGGAAGAGAGAGCCAAAAGATCCAACGTCCAGCCCTGCCTAGACAGTGTTGGAATTCATTCTTAAAGGACTAGATCACTGTTTTTTTTAACACTATCTCTATGTACAGTGTAGCATTGCACCATTGTTTTGTCAGTACAGCAGCTCCAGGTCGTACATATCCTCGGCTAAGCAGAAGCAAAAAAAAAAAAAAAGTGTTTCAGATTTCAGTTTCTCACCGTTTCATCCTGTAAAGAGAATGCTTTGAAATCTGGAGAACAAACTGTATCTCTCCTTAGTCTGTGTTTCCCTGTTAGGTGTGAGATATCAGGGATACATATATTGTTTCTATATCAACAAGTGTAACTTATGTAGGCAGAGAAGTGTCCTGGTACCAGGATTTTATTCGAAAGTTTGGTAAATCTGCTGTTAGGAAGAATGGAGTACCCTGATAAAACAACAAACGTTTACATGTTTGCTTTGGTTAGAAATTTGAAAGACAATTAAAAAGTGAAGCTTGTTGAAATCATTCATTGCTGAGCTAGAAGGTTAGTACCTAACAACATGGTCACTGATATAAAACACCTCAGTTTGTACTGGACTCCAGCAGCTTCCACTGGAAAGTTTATTTTTAATGATTTGGTGTGCCTCTTTAATTGGGATATATAAAACTAAAGCATCATTCATTGCATTATATTAGCAGCTAAAAACAAGTTGGCATTTAAATTCTTAAAGCTTATTGTTAAAACTAGCAGCTTAAGAATTTCAGAAGTAGTTTTCCTTGTGTTGACTTAGCATTGCAATTTTGTCTTTTTTTTTTACTTGAAACCTTTCCTGTTGCACTTTAATATTTTTTCCCTCCCAACACAATCCTAGGTATCCCTGTTTTTACATTATTCTGTTGTACTGCACTCAGAGTGTACGATGTGCTTTTTATTGTAATGCCATGTCATTTGAATAAAGCAGGCACACCTTCTTAAATCAGCTCTGAAGGTGGTGTAAATAGGGCTTTTCCTCCTTTTGTATTGAACAGTGTGTTCATTCTTGTAGTGTATTATTCTGTCTTCTAGCTGGTTTGGACTTTCTCTCTCTTTATTGCCCTGGTTTGGAACCAGAGTGACTTTAATAATTAAAGTAATGTATGTCCACATGTAGCGGGAATTTGACAAGAAGCTACAAAAATGATGCATGTGCTTTTCCACTCCAATGAAATTAATGTGCCAGGCGCTGTGATTACACTGCAGAGGAATGTCATTACAGCATCTGCATACCATTACAATTCATCCTGTGAGAGGACAGAGGTAAACTCCACTCATCTATCTGCCTGTCAAAAGATGCTGTGGAAATTTACAGCCCTTTGGTGAAAAATGGCCACATTGCAAGCCCTTCTCCAAAATATGTCAACGGCCTTTTTGTTGCTTAGAGAATTTTCTCTGCTGTTGGTTAGATTGCAGAGACACTCAGGTCATCCACTTGTCAATACAGTTGAGTGAGCAGCGTTAAAGAACAGTTGTTTCAAAATGAGATATCCACAGATTGTGGAAAAGCAATACCAAGTTTCAGAACATGGTTGACAGCTCAAATTGTTCATTTTGTTGGCACTTTTAATGGATAGATGGTAGTCAAAGTCTCTAGTTACAAAATTACAGCAATTAAAGTTCAAATAATTTTTTTAATTAAATTCACGTTCATAATTAAAGGGACATGATAGTACAAAAACAATGATTTTTTTCTAAATTACATAATTGCATTCATTTCCTTATTTGCACATTCAGAGAAATGTACTGAACCTCCTTTGAGCTCACCACCACAAGCCCTGTTAATGCTATGCCTTTTTCTTTGCTTTCAAGGACAGTGTTTGACAAGGGTAACGGGATCGGATACGACCTTATAAGCTTTCCTCACAAAGACTTCAATCACCAGGAGGCACTCGGCCATAAACAGCTAGTCACATGCTCTACCCATAATTCCCTTGGTATTGTTTCAGAAATTCACTGTGAAATCCTCCACATGGGGTCAGGTATAGGACACATATCCTAGCCCCCAGAATCCAGCCATAATTATAATTGATTGTAATGTGAGGGATACCACTCAAAGTGATAGCTAACTGTTGTCAAGCTTATATTATAGATTTTATTTTAAACGGTCTTATTTCACCAAAGGTTTTTCACTTTGAGTTTCACTGTAAGAGTGATGGAGAAACTCAATGTGTAATTTGATAAATTTGTGGAAAAGTGGCCAGGCTTGCTCGACACAAGGGACAAAAGCAATTTCTGAGAGTTTGTCGCTCTGACATCAAGCTGTTATGTCAGGACAAACAAAATGGAGGCAAGGACAACTGTGTGCAAAGCCCCATCCATCCAGCACTGGCTTGGCCACATGGCAAATCTAGATTAACAGGGGATAAGCAGAGAGGGAGAGAGAGACAGAGAGAGAACGGGTGGGGGTGGGCAAATGAGATTGAGATAAAGAGACAGGGAATGGGAGAAATAACAAGAATAAATCGTAGAAATTCACAAGTAACAGATCTGATCTACAGTAGCCTCAGTTAAAGCTTCAATCGGCAGTGTTTGGCTTAATGTGAATACTGTCAGTATTATTTCCACCCTCCTCCTCCTCAGCCGGTCAGTTTTAGCCCCAACCCTTGTCACTCATCTTGATGAGCTGTCTACTTTCAAATGGCAGCCAGCCTGAGGCTGAGGTAACCAGCTTCTGTGAAGTCTCCACAGGGGCTGAAGAAGCAGATGCTGTATGGACCCAATCTGCTATAACAATAACAAGATGTCAGTGTCCATGCTGGTGTTAACCTGGGTTAGTCTGTTCTGCTGCATGCTTATCTTTGCTATTATTTGGCTTGTTACTTATTTTAGTGTCTAATATATGTAGGTTGGTATGACTAAAGAAGGTAGACGGTTTGCAGGGACAACTCCAGTTGGGAACAGGTGCTGGACAAAAACAGCATACAAAGAAAAAGGAGTGGTTGTCAGGTTGATGCCAAAACACTGCACAGTAATACTATGAGGATGGATTTCACAGGTCTAGAAATTATGGGTGCAACAGATCAGAAAACTTTGTCTGGTTTGGCTCATATCGCGGTTTTGAGTCAAGGATCAGATCATTTTCCAGATCAGTTAAAAAAAAAAGTCCCGCCCTATATCCCATCAACGCTGAAAGCTGTCGTGTCACAGGCGTGCAGAACTGCTTATATGAACAGAGCTGTGTGTCGAGGGGGAAGGCTGCAGATATTTACGAAGTTGGAATAAACATTACAATCTCATAATCGGTTTCTATAATGACAAGCATGCCGTTTCCACACCAGTGAAAATACAATGACAGTCACAGCCTACGGGATTTCACTCAGTGGAGAAAGCTAAAAGAGAAGGCTTTTAAATCTGTCACTCTTTCAATCATTGCACTTCAGAGTAAAAAACAGCATGCATCTGTCTTGTCAACTGCAACTCTGCATCAAGAGTTTAGGGAATCATTTCTTTAAAAAAGTAATAGTGTCAGTAAAACTCTTTTTCACGTTATGATGGTTGAATTTAGTCCGCGGTTTACATAAGTGCCCAACTAAGGGGGGCAGTCTGTACGGATCACACATCAATTATGGATCTGATGCATCACTGAATAAGAATTTAACTTATTTTTAAATGATTGTGAATTAAACAGTAGGATTACAGTATTCACTTTACAAACTAGTCTACTATGTATATGCACTTCTGTGTCTTTGGTTTGTTGCCATATGAGCCTGCATTGGCCACAGCTAAAGTTAACATTTTTCCCCAGCCTTCTGCATCAGCACCTCTGCTGACCCAAAACAGTGGTCACTTTGAAGAGAATAGGGGAAGTTTATTGTAAATCAACCATCCGAACTAGGCCTAAAGGATAAATACAGCCTTGCTGATATTGCATTCTCTATTGTACTCACTTGTCATATAGCTATTTTAATTTGTCGTTACATCTTACAAGTTAAAGTGTACTTGAAAGTTTATGGTGTGGAGGAGTGAGGGATGTGAGATCTGAAATAGGAGAAGACAGAGGAAAAGGTGGAGGGTGGTATAGGTTGAGGAACGGGATTTGAGAGATAAAGCCAGAGAGAGAGAGAGAGAGAGAGAGAGAGAGAGACTGTGGCGCAGGGCTCCGCTCTGGTGGAGACATAGCAATGTATTATTAAACGTTGAACTGTACTGGTCTACAGGTCTACCAGGAGAGACAGACAAGGGGCAGACAGGCAGACAGGCAGTATAATGCAATGGGGGGTTCTCATCTGTTAGCAGCATTGGCAGGATTCATATATATTAGAAGTTTGCTGATATTATGGGCATTACTATATGTAAAAACATTGTTACAGTCGCTGCCAACAAACTGCCTCAGCAGAAAGTTACAATCAACAGAATTCAAACTAACTTGAAATGCCTCATACCACGCGGCCCAGGAATCCTCTCCCCACCAGATCCCTGGCCAAACAACGTCCCCCCCAACTCCTGCCATAGGGGTGTCACACGCGATTTCGAACACAAAGGTAGGAATCAACGATGCACGCCCACACCCCCCAATGTCAGCGTCCAGCATACGTATCGCCAGAGACGCCAAAAACACACGCACATCGTGCTGAACTGGCGTTGGCATCAACCAGCTCCTCTAATGTTTGAGCGCTGCAGCCCCAGTTTAAAAAATACACATCAATCGAAGCCCCTCTCCCCTGGACATACTCCCTGGAAGATCAGCCGAGCTGGTGGAAGTAATTTTCGTCGTTCATTCAGCGCAGCGTCAAATTAACACCTAACTTATGCCTACTCAACTGGAGCAAGTTGCCCAACAGATGATCTAGTTCACGAAAGTTCCAAAATGACTTTAAGCGGCTTCAACAACTGCCCGACATTGAGTAAGTACATATTCCCATGAACAACTACACCTCGCTGGTCTCTGTGCTGAAACAATCACATATTCATCCATCTTCTGTGTTGTTTCCATTTCCACTAATGTTCACGGTGCAC
>NW_023339785.1:5916343-5933757 GCF_004916995.1 Morone saxatilis
GTGCACTGTTTAATGTTTGTTCTGTTTCAACCTCCGCGGTTGGAAGTTTCAAAATAACAAAGTGGTTTTCAAAAATGAAAAAGGCCCCCCGAGAACAAATAGGATAAAGGCCAAAAAAGTAAATAACATATAAGACATGCCATTAATCAGTAATCATTGAACAAAAAGTGGTGATTTAACCAGTGGGAATCGAATTCGTGACTTTAACATCCGAAAATTAAATCGAATTCGAGGATTGGAGAATCGTGACACGCCTACCTCTGCATAATGCTGCTTCCACTCCCAAATGCCACCCACCTCCGGTGTCACCTTCACACCACAACTTCAAAAAACATCCTCATCCTCAGCTCCCAATCCACAACTGCAGCACCATCCTGTACGGCCACACTCACCAAAAACCCTCACGCAACCTTACAGCCCCAAACTCAGTCGCTCCACCCAGAGACCCCCTCCAGAATCTCACTGACCCCCATCCAACACAGAAACCAACTTCAGCCATTCTCCCCTACAGCGTGTACAGTTGTTTAGCAGTTGTTTATAGTTGTTTTACAGTGATTCACAGTTGTTAATAGTTGTTACTAGTTGAGTTACAGTAGTTATACGTTTATAGGTTGTCTTCACAGTTGTTTAGCTGTTGTTTACAGTTGTGTACAGTAGGTTTACTGTGTGTCTTAGGGCAGTTGTGTACAGTAGTTTAAGTTATAGTTGTTTTCCAGTTGTTTACTGTTGTTTACATGTTGTTGTAATAGTTGTTTACCAGTCAGTCTTACCCAGTAGTTTAGCAGTAAGTTTCATAGTTTATAGTTGTTTAACCTGGTGTGTTTAAATAGTTCTGTTTTATAGTTTGTTTAACAGTAGCGTTTATAGTTATCAGTTGTTTACAGTTGTTTATCAGTTGTTTATAGTTGTGTAGCCAGTAGTTTAGCACGTTATAGTTGATTTACAGTTTTGTAAAGTTGTGTTACAGTAGTTTATAGTTGTTTCATATTGTTAGCTGTTGTTCTAGGAGTTGTTTACTGTTGTTTAGCAGTTGTGTACAGTAGTTTACGTTGTTTACAGTTGTGTACAGTAGTTTATAGTTTATGAGTATTGTTTGACAGTTGTCGTACTGTTGTTTACTGTTGTTTATAGTTTTACAGTAAGTTTACAGTCAGTGTTATAGTTATACGTTGTTTACCTGTTGTGTTATAGTTGTTTATAGTTGTTTACAGTAGTCTTTACGTCAGTTTTATAGTTATGCAGTTGTTTACCAGTTGTTTTATAGTTGTTTATAGTTGTTGTACGCAGTACGTTTACAGTTATAGTTGGTCTTACGCAGTTGTTTACACGTAGTTTATCAGTTGTTTATAGTTGTTTAGCAGTTTGTTTAAGCAGTAGTTTATAGTTGGTTTAAAAAAAAAAGGTTGTGTAGCAGTAGTTTACCAGTGTATCAGTATGTTTACAGTTGTTACAGTAGTTTGATGTTGTTTATACGTTCGTGTACAGTAGTCTTTACAGTTAGTAGTTGTTTTAGCCCAGTGATTCTACGAGTGATCTTACAGTTGTGTACAGTTGTTTTTACAACATGTTAATTACCCATGATGCCGTGCGGTCTCACCTTGACGTAAGTCCGTACTCCCACAGAGACGTGAACATAGTGAAACACAGAATGATGATTTGATTGTTTCAGCACGAAGAGACCCAAGGTTAGTGTTCATGGAATATGTACTTATCAATGTGCATTTTAAGCCTTAAAGTCATTTTGGACTGTAACTAGATCATCTGTCAGTAGATTTCATTAGTAATAATTAATGCAAAGAACGACCAGAATCAGATATGAGAGGAGCTTCGTATTTCAGGTCGTTGTGTATTTTAACAGCACTAAACTAGAGAGTGTACGCGCATTCAGCACTGTGTGTGGTTTTGCTCTGCGTCTGCTGGACGTGACGTCGGGGGTGTGGCTGCGTCGTCGACTCTACCTTTGAGTTCGGAGTTCGAGATCGAGATGTAACTTCGATCGATTTCGATTTTAAATGACTACAAAAGACAGACTTATGAGGACTTATGAGGACTTGTTGGGGACCTGCAGACATCCTGATATCTGTTACTGTGTGACTGTTTTGGTCTGGTGGTCAGTGTGATGGTTTGTTATTACTTCCTCCCCCCCTCCTCCCTGTTTCTGCACCAAAGTCACTCCAAGGCTGAGAGAGAGAGAGAGAGAGAGATGTGGGCGGTCAGCCAGCTAGCTGTGACAGGGGCAGATGAACCACAGGTTGTACAGCTGGGTGCTTCACTGTCCCTAGAGTCTCAGAGCAGCAGAGATGGGCCTGCCAGCGGCTCTGGGGAAATCACTCTCTTCAAACAAATGAAGTGTGAACACTGTCTGCCATATGCAAATAAGCCCCATTTGATATCTTCCCTACCTGTAGTGCAATTCGAAATGTCACCTCCTCCAGAGGGTGGGGAGGATAGAAAGAATGTCAGAGAGCCACAGGTGTTTTCAGTGATTTGGGCCTACTGGGTCGCTAGTCAACAATGTTTTGTAAAACATCCAGAAAGATGATATGCAGGGACAGCTTGTTACCAGATCATGATGTTTAACTTAGTTTTAGTTTATAGATTTATAGTGTCATCTCAACTTTATCTCAACTGATTTTCAACAACAAATCGAGTAGGCTGATTGTATAGCTGGGTAAATAAGGCTTTACACCAGAGGGAATATTTCCAGGCTTTAAAATCATCAAATGTTAATTGGTTGTGACTGGTCCTAAGCTTGCCTCTGAAAGTGGTAATGTTTGTATTCATTTTAGTCAAAATATCTCATTACAAATGCTGAAAATCAGCTTCTTCCATCTTCTCAAATGTGGCAAAAAGATCACTGAGAAAGTAATCAATAAAACTATAGCATTACCCAAAATATGTATATTGCTATTCTAAAAAAGTGTTATCGAGGCAGTTGTATCATGAATGTCATATATTCATGATGATTTAGTAATTGTTATTATATATAATAACTTTTCAGCTGCAGTACATAAAAACAGTTGTACTTAATAGCAGCAGGGTTGCCATAGGAAGTCTCAACTTTGGACTTAAAATATTATTATTGCTATATGTTATTACTCATGTGGGTTTTCTTTCCTCTGGTAAGGGTCTCATTAGCAACATCATTTATTCATGCAAGTGTACAGACGGAACACAGCTGGTATAGTACAAAGTAATAACCAAAAAAGTAGTTTGAGCTGAGTTATTCTTGCAGTCAAAATGATTTTTTAACCAGTGAGATCTCCTGGCTAGAATTATCCACATATATGTAAAATACTTAAGACGTATGACATACTCTATTAATTGTAGTATGCAGATTTTCTTTGCAAACCCAGGAATATGTAATCTTCTATTTTCAGTAGGCAGTCAGGGGACACTGTTCATTATTGACTGTAGACCTGTTGCATAATGCATCTTCTCCATAACACCACAGTGCTCGAGCTGGTAGAAAGAGAGCCTGAATTTTCTGTACAAGAACAAGAAGGATGAGCTATGCAGATTTCACTGTAGAGAAATCAAATATTTATGCCTCTTTCTTTCGTATTCATGGTTTGTGGAGAGCAGCTACTCAGAATAGTAGTCCTGATAACAGCATTTTCTACAGCCATCATCACCATGCATCCTCTAAAGGCAGCTGATTTTATAGTGCACCGACTCAAGGGTTCGTGGTTATCTACTCTTCTTTATATGTCTCTGAACTTTTTTTTTGAGTGAGTCTACTATGTCTTTTTCTGTCAAATACAGTTCAGATATATTTGGCTTTGCTGTAAATGAGGAAACTGAACTACTAATTTGCTCAAGTGACACTAGTGAAAAGGCATATATGGACATCCAATCTCTTAGAAATTGAAAAGGAAGAAAGAAAGATACGAAAAGATAACAGATTCTAAAGGCAATACGTAGCTACTTATTCAAGGAGAAGGCAAAGTAAGAATTAGATAACATAATTAAACAAATCTGAACAACAAACAGCACGACATGAACAAGATCCCTAAAGAACAGGAAAACAAAGAAATAAAATATCCTTAAGGCACAAGATAAAATCATAAAGAATGTGACTATGATAACCAGTTTAAGTTTAAAGTTTTACCACTGTGCATGAAAGTGAGGCAAAATGACCACTTAACATTAATGGCACATTGTCTGATTTATGAGTGTATCATTGATTGCCATTCAAACAGGCACATTGTGTTTGAGTTCTTGCAGTCACTAAGTTAAATCCTTGGACCTGAACCACATGCATGCATTGACATATGATCTCAATTGCACACTGAGCCATTTGCAAAGACTTGCTTATTAAGTGGTCTATAGAATAAGATTTCTATGGTACCAGGATTTAACACATTCAGCTAAATGAAAACAGCTCTGTGTCATGTTGTTAAAGCTGATGATCTGGTGGTTTATTATAACTGTGATTTCTTTTTCTCTTTGTTCTTGTTCCAACAGGATGGGATCCCTGAGAGCCTGAGGATAAAGGGTGAGTTTCTTTAAATTTCTTATTCCTTCCTCCTCCTTCCTGTCCTGTGAGATGTGATGTATACAACCAGCCTTGTACACCATACAGGTTAGGTGTAGGATTGTTGTCTGATGGAGGCAACAGAATATGTATACGTGTATGTGCTGTGGGATCTTTTGGGACTATCCATGGTATAAAGGATTTATGTATTATTTTTTTAATAGAAAGCAACGGGAACAAGCATCTTAACAAAATCCGAAATTCATTAGGAGCACATCACTCCGTCCCCTCCTCTTTCAACCAGTTTTTATTTTTAGCTCAACATGAAGATCTCACCAGATAATCACCTTTTAACACAGTCACCCAACCATGTTCCAGTGCAAACATGTGCTGTGGTGATCTCGTCTGGTTTTCACTTAAGTGGATACTTTAAACTCTGGATGAAAGCCAGTTTGTCACTGTGGAGTTATCCAACCTGTCACGTGAATAAATGATAGTCTGTAGAGATACATATTGTGGTTCAAACCACCTAACACCTCAACATCAATATCGTATTTTAAAGGAGAATCCTCAATTATGCATTGACCAAATCTTGTTTGTATGTGAAAAGAGTGGTAGAGAATGTGTCAGCTTCGCTATGGGTAGTGGTCCACAAGGGCGTGAAACAAAGAGACAGAGTGTGGAAGAGATCAGACCTGAACAATGGTTTTTACATGAAGCTTTGGAGGATAATGCTGTATGTCCACCCTCTCCTGCATGTTTTGTATCAGTTTATATTAGATGCAGTGTAGTTGAAATAAGTTTCAGTTGATGGTAATAGAGGTTTGTGCCATATACTTACGTAGCGGTCGACTGTGATATTATTTTTAATTTTTTTTTTAATCCACGAGACCTGACTAGACACTGTAGTAGTACTGACTAGACTCGACCCCGGACACTAGACTTATGTAACGCGGACTTACCAATATGCATTCAACTCGATTGATTTTACATTATTGTAAACTTGAATATCTTGGAGCATTTTCACTATATGTTGCTTACTTTAAATAATAATCAATAGATAGATTAATCTATAATAAAAGCAATAATTATAGCCACTGTAGTTGGCACCATTATCCCCAAGCAGCTTCATCTATCAGTGTGGTACATGGTTGTGTGGCTGCATTAATGCGATATGGTCCTCTTGCTGTTTGACAGATGCATCTCATCTGTCAACCTGTCACCTTTCTAATGTCTTCTGTGTCTCCTCTAAACAAGAGTCAATGTCAGGCAAAAGGTGGTCCTGCTGCCCAACATGTCTGCCACTAAGTGTTTGAAAGGGCCGCTAAATGGACGTCTCCCCATTTTTCTTCACCAGGGAAGGTCGAAGCAGTAATTGTAGAGGGTGCATTACCATAAAGGGCGGCCCCAGCTGTCTGCTGTGATTCACTTTAATGCGCCATGTTCTGTAAGCCGAGAGGGGAGATCTCACTTTGGCTAGTTTTCAGCAAACTCATTTCCAGCCCCGATAACAAGAAGGCAAGCTAACTGTAGGGAAAATCATAAATAATTTAAGCATTCACCCCGTACATTGGAGGCTTCTCATTATTACGCAACTGGGGTCAATTTAGCATTAAAACTTCCATTTTACAAGCTACGTCACCATTTACATTTTGAATAGACATCTAGCGAGCCACAATGAGAGAAGACAGGAGCTGCTGAACCAAGTACAGTGATCCAGTTAATATTTACAAAATTATGCCAAAGAATTCCTGGTGGAGAACAGGTGGAGACTCAGTCTGTGTTTTATAACTACTGCAGAATACATTCATTAAATTGCTGGGCTTCCTTCATGTGCACAACCTAAAGCAAAACCACAAGACAAGAAAACTTCTAATATTTGCCTGTCTGAGGTTTTAATAAACTTTGGTCTCTCAAAATCAAGACCAGCTGATAGTCTGTTGTATTGTCGAGTGGTGAATTCCCTCTCAGCCTTGCCCTGTAATAAAACATACAGTACATACTTGAAAGTGTTCAATTGTCTGAGACTGTAATATTCCTTGCCTTGTGATAGACTGCCGACCTGTCGAGGGAGTACCCTGCCCAATCTTTCACCTAATGTGTGCTGCAACCCTGAACACGATGAGCAGTTTAGAAAATGGATGGATGTTATATTCCTACATTTAATATAAATATATAAATAAAAATTATAATTATAGATCGAGGGATTGCAGCACCCCATAAACTCTAACTGAATGTCAACACGGAAGAGACAAAGACAGAAAAATGCCAGCCGTTTTCCCGGATGTTCTGTAATTGGAGTCCCAGAACGAATGCATGCCACACTAACCGAGCTTGTTATGCAGACTGCAGCAAGACCTTGGGCTGCCAGTGAAATGCAATTTTATGGAATAAATAGACTGATTTAGCCATATGAAATACCTGATGGAACTTTTTGAGATAATCTTACCCTCCTCATTACACATAAAAAGTGTCAGCCGTGGCAACACTGTTATGAAGGATGACTTTTGCTGGTATGGTGTGCAAACGAGAGACTAACATTATTGCTGTTTACAGACCATGTTCAGTGTAGCAAAGTCCTGTTGTTTCAACAAATGACAAATGTGTTTATGTTATGCTTGTATCAGGTTAAAAGAGCCCTGTCCAGAATTCAAGAGACATAGTTTTAGTCTAGGTTCCTTGTAATTGGGATTGTTGCACTTTTGCAATTTTAGACCCTCGATATTTATTTACAGAAAATATTTAAAAATACAATATTCTTAACCAAAACAACAATTATAGATTTTTTTTAATAAAGTATTATTTTTTTAGAATAATCTTTACAGGTGTGGTGACACACTAGAAATGGCACATAGCCTATGTCAGGAGACGTTCTCCATAATCTCCTTTGGAGAGATTTTAATCAAGTTTGTCAGGTCACATGTTTCCAGTGGAAGCTGCCAAAGCAGTCCAACTTCATCACTTCAATAAATAATGCATGTGTGTTGACATTACTATAGCTGGTGGCCTTTTCAGTACATATTGTGAGGTGAAACAACTACACAACACTAGATCCTCTATCATTGTTGCTGTATTGTTTGTTTTAACAGGAATACAATTTATTTTACTTGCCAATGAAAAAAACTAAATTCAGTATCCCTTAAGTGCTTTGTTGACATTACTGACATTAACTTTTAAGCAAAAGCTTTTTTTTACAAGTTTTGTTCTGTTCTGTGTTTCAGTTTCACATTTGTCAACCAGTTTACGTTGACTGAATCCAGTTCTAAACACAGTGGATAGTTTGATGTTGTTGTAATATATAATATAGTTGCTTTTAACTTTCACCTTCGTTTACATGTATAAACATCCTGGAGGTATGTTGAGATACTGTATTTTAGCCAACATTACACATTTAATGAATGAACAATTAATCCATATCACAGCAATGAAATATAGTTTATGGTGACAGAGGTACATTTGTTGATGTGTTGAATAAACCTATTATTCTTCTTATTATTATTCTTATTCAATATTCTGTGTTGACATATGAAGGTGTACTGGTTTTCCCTACAGACAGACTGTAATATCAGTCTTAAATAACAATCGAACATCCTAGATTATTCCCATTAGTATGGTGCAGCCTTTCAGGTTTGAACTCTGCACAAGAGCAAACATCTTGTTTTGTTGCCTGGCACCAATGTTTATGTTCCCCTAATCTATGTTGTCTCCCATTTGTTCATATACTGACATAATACGTTAATTTGTATGCATGGCAGCTGCCTTACCCCCACCAGACCCAAGCCCATATCAGAAGTACATTTGAATAATTCAGAGGCTGCAAACACCAAGCTCTAAATTGTATATTAATTCTAAAATTACACACCACCCCCTGGGCCTGGGTTACACTTTTAATAACGCGTCACAGCTGTACAGACGAGCGCTGAATGCGGCGTTGCACTGCACTTTTCCCAGACACATTTATTTGGAAGACTCCCTGTTGTTCTATCTAACCTTTCACTGTTTTGCCACAATTTAATTTGTAATAGCTTTCATACAGTAAGTCTTAATCAAGTTAATGTAGTTTCACAGAGTGTGCAGAGAGAGAAGCAGTTTTTAAAGAGAGGCTGTGGAACTGCACTGCACCATCTGCTTATAAGCACCACTGACATGCTTAGATGGGTTGCCGAGTTAAAAAAAAAAAAGAAAATGGCCTATAGGATTTTTTCCTTTTGAATTCCCACAGGACTTTCTGGCTAGCTTTACAGGCCACTTACGCTCCTTGACCCACTAAGACATAAGAGGACAGTTGTGTCTGCCCTAAATACTGTACGGTAAAACTCACCTCCTCAGGGGAGAAAGCTGACTATACCTTTCATGGTCACCCTGCACTTCAAAGAGCATTAGGTTGTGTTTGCACTGCAGGTCTTCGTGCTCTGTTTTGAATTGCTGCTCATTAGATTTTTATTTTTTTTGTGGATGAGTGTCCAAATCCTTGGATATACCAAATTACACTGCATTTGGTCATCTAACCATCATTCTCCAAATCTCTTCTAAAGCTAATCCTCCCCTGTGTTTGAAAAACCTTCTAATACGGGCCAGTGTTCTTTGAATAATGCTCAGTTTTAACCTGAAATGGCAAACCACAAACCATAATTTATACACAGCATGATTATTATGAATTATGTGATTACAGTTGATGAATCTCTGTGTTTAGGACACTAATGAGCTGAGGTATGCTAACCCAAAGTTTTGGAGACAATTTGCACTAAATGACTAATTCTAACTAATTCTAATTCTGTCCATAAATGTACACTATATTTACTGTAAATGGCTTGTATTTCTATAGTGCAGCTGTGAAAGAACTTTTAAAGAGGTTATGGCAGAGAACATGTATTTTAGAATAGACTAGATTTTTATTGTAAAACAAATCATATAATACCACAAGAACTATGTTTGTTTTTTATTTGGCTGAAATGAACTTTTAATACATGACATGCAGCAAGGATCAGCCTTGGTACATTGGGCACCCTCTCAAAGCCTTTCTCCCAGTGGATATTAATTAGTCCATCAGCTAGTCACAACTGTAACTGTCAGTGCAAAGACCCTTGAACAAAACCATTAATAATGGTATGAGGTATACCAGTTTGTTTTCTCCTACTATAAGTTAAAAAGTTAAAGTTAGATTAACTGTCCCATTTTCATACTACATACTGATTTAATCTAGGTTTTGTGTGTTCCCAAAGCCTAATTTATAAAAAAAAAAGGAAGCCCACTGGACTCTGAACCATAATTTGAACTACTTGAATGTTTCCTGCCTGAGCACAGACTTCTAATGAACTACTACCTGTGAGAAATTATTGTTCAAAGAGTATTTCTTCAAATGCTGATTAAATTAGATGTCTCTGTGGCCATCACCCCTGGATACACATTTTTAACAGCAAGTTAGCTGTTTGACTGCCTTTGCTCTTTGGTTTAAAGTCAAAAAATCTTTTTTTCAGAAACCAAAGTGTGCTTAGGAGTAGTCTGGCACGGTTCCAATGGAAATTAATGGAAGACTGATTTTGTGGACTTGATTTCTTTGAAAACCAAATGAGCTTCAAACTCAAGTCCCGTTATCAGTTCTGATGTTGGAAATTCACTGTTATCCCCGAAAAAACCCCTTTGGGTTTGGGTTTGGGATTATTCAGTAATAGCAATACCATTATTCAACACATTTTCATTCTACGGATTCTGAATCCTGATCACACAAGATTTTTAACTCAGTTGTCTGGCTCCTGGCTTGAGAGAGAGTTATTAATGCTGGTAAACAACGACTAATTGACTGTCTTAGGCCAAAAGAATTATGTTAATTAGCCATACAGTAATAAACTGCTATGGCATGCAATTTATGTTCAGGTCTTTGGATTACGTAATGAACTTGCAAAGAATGTTAAAGTGCTTATTGTAAAATAATAACACACGCAAGGGTAAAAAAGAGAGTGATAGGTGTCATGGCGATCATCAGTACTGCCAAAGGAAGCATAACGTGCTGCACACTTAGCAAGATCAACAATATTACCATCAACACTCATCTTCAGTGTATAAATGACTCCCAGGATGTTGATACCCATAATTTTTGGCAAACCATATCCTGAATATGTAAAATTAAATGGAGTGAGACGAATCTAATTGAGATTCATCAATAATTCTAAGTGATCTTCATGAACCCGCAGTACTTACAGTAGATAATGATGAAGGCTTGGCAATAGCAGTACTTTTTTATCCATCTGAAGGTCAATGCAATGATCACAGGAAGGAACATTATCTTGAAGGACGGTTCCTGCTCTCAGCCAAGATTACCTTTAATGTACCTTTTTATATGAATGGCAGGACCGCACAAGTGTCCAAACATGACATAACTCTGATCCACTCATCCCATTCGCATACAACTATTTTGTTTTATTCTACTGTGCTTTATGTCCAAAATGGAAGTGACTTCTTACGATCTGTGGCTTCCAGTACAAGTATAAATTCTCAGAAGTCTTTATCCAACTTCCTCCAGGAGCTTGACATTAATCGCCTCAAAGCAGTGACAACAGTCTTAATATCAAAAACAGCATTTGGGGTAAATCTAGGAAGCATGAATACAGCATATGAGTGAAAACAGCTAAGGTCTTAGTGTCTCTAACACACTCAGATTCCATATTATCTTTCAAAGCTCCTTTTTTGTTGCACTGTTAGTCTCATTGTTGGCACGTAGAAAGATATAAAAAGTCAACTTGACTGACAGTAGACTCTTGTCTTGTTGTATGGTTTTGTTCTCAGCAGGGGTTTAGCTTATCACTGCAGCTTGGGGAAAAAACACAACTGCAATTTTTGTTTTCTTCTGTTCTTTCTTGAGCTGAAATCTTAGATGGTCTTTTATGTGTGTTTCATCATGGTAAAAAAAAATCCCATTTGCTATTGTTTTTTGTCAGACAGGAGGAGCTTTAATCTCTTCACTATTCAGTTCATAGCCTATGTTTTGGTGACACTGGATTTATTTTTTATTTTTCCATGTGAAAAAGGCCCCTATTGAGTTTAAACGGTATAACCCTTGGAAGGCTATATAACCGAAGCCTTGATCCCTCCCATTAGTTTTTCAACCTGGGACAGAGAAAGAAAGAACCATGAGAATTGTTACAAAATAAGATATCCATTACTTTGAGACAAAAAAAGACAATTACTCCCATTTGATTGCTGGCCACAAAAAAGTAAGTAAGTAAAAATAAATTACACTATACTACAAGTATAAATTAACAGGTATGTTGAATTAAATGAATCGTTCCTCTTCTGAAATTACTTCAAAATATTGGTCAAATAGTGTCTTAAAGGACCAGTGTGTAGAATTTAGTGACATCTAGCAATGAAGTTGCAGATTGCCACCATCTGAATACAGCTCACCTTTGAAGGGTGTAGGAGAAACTATGGTGGCCGTGAAATTCATGGTCCAAACGGTGTTTGGTTTCTCTGTTCTAGGCTGTGGAATTGCAGCAGTACAGAAGAGGTCCCTCTGTAGATAAAAGGGCGCATTCTGAGGGAACAAAAACATAGCCGTTCTTATTTTCAGGTGATTATACAAAAATTAAATGAAAACATACCTATGAATATTATATTCCATTTCTGCAATAGATCTTCCTGAATGTTACACACTGGACCTTTTAACCATAGGAGGTTATTGCTCCAGGGAAGGAAGATTCCAGGTGTCAATCAAAGCCATCATGAACAGAAGATGAAATTTCAAATTATAAATTGTGTCGAGTAAAATGTGTATTTGCTTTGATTTCCCTTGAGCATTCAACCATATATAGCTATCTGTTTCTTCCTCTAAATCTCATCTTAACCATACATCCTTGCTGTAAACACACCTTAAACCGATGCTTACCCTGACTTAATCTATCTAGAAATGCTGAATTCTAATTCTGAAACCAACTAAAGAAAATTCTGAAACTTAATTATTCTTTAAAGTGGTATTACTTTGGGAGAGATTCCTCATCTTTGTATCATAATATTTGATGCTTAACAATAGACACAGTAACGCATCCTTACAATTATAACACACTACTTTAAAAGAGGAAGCTAACCCAAAATATAAGATATGGCAAGAGAAACTACTCGGCTTTCTGCTGTTTGCCTACCAACCAGACAGCTCACTGTAATGTGAAGTAGTAATGGGAGCAGCGTGGGGTGCTTACAATTAGTCTGCAATCTCTGATAAATGGGGTTGTTGGTGGAAACGCTCTCAGTGCTGCATCCTGATGTGGACAGAATGAGAGAGGAGCCGGGCCCACGTTCAGTCATTAGGCGAGGGAATGAAATGGGACGGAAAGTTGCCAAGTGGCTGCCAGGTGCTCTCATATTCACTCTCTAGCACATGCACTCAGCCAGGGACCAGCACACATACACATTGTAAGAGGGTGGAAGTAATACATTTCTTTTAGTCTTGTTACTGCAATTTTTGTGTTCTTTTTTTTGACAATGACTCAAGTATTTCACATGGCCACATTTTACAACATGTCCATTACAGTAGTGTAGCCTCTACATGGGCATTGCGAATATTGAATACATGTAAATATTGTAGCATCCGCTGAAGCACATGTAAGTGTTGAGTTCAGTCAGTCTAACAGTGTATTGTAAAATCTGAAAGGAGAAAGTAACAAGTATAGTAACTCAATAAAAGCAGGTGCATTAGAGTGATGGATATGCAGTGTAGATTTTATTCCATTAGCTGATGTCTCTGCCACATTGTGTCTTCTACAGTTTAAATGTAATAACACATATCAAGTAGCTGAGCATGGGGATGTACAAAATTATTGAATCAAAAATGGAAATTGTATTTTACTTGCTAAAATAGGGATATTGTAGAGAGATTACAGTTTATCTTTACATTTAAGTAAACAAGTCTTCATACCTTTCTAAAAGAGGTACACTGAATCATCTTATTACATTTGAATCTTTTTGTTCCCTTATTGAATGTAATTAGGGTAAGCTTTTAATATTTGTAAGTAACTAAAGTTATAAATAACACTCAAATATTGAATTAGCATCTGTAATCACATTTTGGCTGAGAAGGCAGAAACACTACAGTGATGACAGACAGCCTAATAATCTTCACAACCTGTAGATACAATCTGAAAAGGGATGAGCTGCATAAGATGAGATATTGTGATTAAATGTGTCTGACACTTTGGAATAGCACCTATTTGCCCTTTTCTCAAAAAGCTACAGTGCTTGAAAATTATTCTCGAGATCACAATGTAAAACTATTAAGTTAATAAACTATTAATAATATTGATATGATAACAGTTTAAGTGGAAGATGGCTATGAGTGCATTGTTTTACAAGAGTATATTAACTGTTTAGCTATAGCCTACGGGCCAAGGTGGCTGCAAATGAAAGAGTAAACCAGCCGAAGCTCTTCACCCAGCCAAATGATTTGATTATTGAAATAAATGCAACATCTTGATGTTTGTGGATATGTTTTTTTCTTCATGTTTGCTAATCTCTACAGTCTGTGCAGCACAGAAAGGTAGGATAACTCTAACACCCAGATCTGGTTAAAGGAAAAGTTTTGATAACTTTAGAGAAACTACATGTTTGACAAAGTAATCTTAACCCACTGTAAGGTCCACTTACTAGCTTGAACCATCTCTCATAGTCCTATAATTCTATTTGTTATGGAGTCACCTCAGTGTGTCACCAGGTGACCTTAACATGGATAAAGTTAGGGGAAGATAATATTAATGACACATTTTGTGATGTAATAATTCTGATAGGCTTTGAATGCTATTTAAAGCGAATCATGGATTTGCTTCAGCTTGGTTGGTGTGTAGCTATTTTCGTTGTACCGTGCTCGCTACTACTTTGCATTTAGTTGTCTGTAATATACACTACATATTCACAAGCCTTGCTTTTTAATATACACTACATATGCACACACCTTGCTCCACAAGATAATCTCCACAAATGAAAATTTTCAGCGTATTTGAACCGCACATGCAATTAGTATACATAGAAAAATAACACACTGCATCAGAAATCACAGTTGAGAGATTAATGGATGTAATTTATGTCCCAGAACAAAGTGTTTACATAAAAAACAGACCTTATTTTCTGCATTAATTCAATACCTTGTGGGGAAAACAAAGATTTGATGTTTTCATTCATTTTCCTGGTGGATCAGTGTCAATGGAGCCTAATTAATACACTGTGATTCAAAGTTGCAAAACAATAAAATATAAAAAAAAAGTCCACAGTGGGGAGGGGGTATTTTTAATAGGCACTGTAGAGAACAGCCATAGTATGGCTATTAATATCTTTGTGAACCATTGACAAGCTGAAGAATATTTCACATGCTGTTTAGTCATATAGTTTTAATTTGTATTTACACTATGTCCTTTGTACTCTACAAAGTGGATTTTGATGAATGTGTCAGACAGCATTTTATGAATAAATTGTACGTGATTTGGTTTTTCTTTAGATTTCACAAACACCCAACACAGTCAATTCATGTGCTGTCAGCTATATTTGTAGAGAGCTACATGATGGATGTTCAGTAGTAAACACCCCTCCATCCCATATCTGCCTCCTATACCTGCACTGAAAATGTTCCTGTCTTGTTTAAAAATGTAATACATTCACCCTTGCTGTGTTTCTTTATCTAACACCTTTCTATCGAACGTGATCATTTGAGGCACACAGTAGTATTTTCTGCTGTTACTACTGTCAGCACGTTTTGGCTTTGACCCTTGCACTTTTTATGGTGGCCCCTTTTACTGTTAAAGAGGAAATTGCATTTCACTGTTCAGTCATCTCGTATAAGAGGTAAATGTCTAAACTGTGAATGCAAATGCTGTCTCTTCACCGTGAGTGTTACATTTTTTATAGTTAGAAAGTAGAAACGCAGAGTAAGGCTGGCAAGATTTCAGATCAGCAGGTTGCAGAGCTCAGTTTTCATTAAAAAGGAATAGGCCTTCCCCTTTTATTAATGATACCAAGGATTTGTCCTCTGTTTACGTACAGATAGACTAGATTGAACTCATCAAACGAAACAAAAATGGCAAAAGGAAAAACAGGGACACACAAATTAGAAAGAAAACAGTCCAACCATGCTACAGCATGAAACTAGATTTAAAATAATTTTATTTTTCATATGACAGTTACATGGTGAGTTGTTATTGCCTAAAAAAGTGTGAACTTAGTGGATATAAGACATGGCATGACACACTTGTGCTTTGCATTTCAAAGGAAGGACTATGGAACATACTCATTGAGGTGGAAGGGAAGTCATCAATGTTTTAAACATAGTGGGTTATTCAGCTCCAAAGGGTTGAAAAAACTCTTATGCCTCAAATAGCTTCACATAAAATGTTCACGAGTTGTTTATGCCACCAGGAGTAAAAATGTTGTCACAGTGCGGCAACTAGCATACGATGGGGAAAGGAGAGGAAGTTCATTTCAGCAGGTGATAAGACAACACCGTCGTACCATTGCTGATGGATACAGGTCTTTCAGAAGAACTACACTTTGAGGGCAGAAATGAGTCTTTGATATGACGTGTGAAGGCTGAAGATAACTGTCTGACACTTATTACTATTGTTTGCCAAGAATACTTCCGGTTAAGATGCTGCATATATCTCCATATTTCAAATCCGAGGAGCTTTCTAAATTGACAACTGAGTGTGAAACAGTGAGAATTATGCACATTTACACTTGCAGCTTAAGCTGTGCATATATTTGATGAGACACAGGAGCTAAATGACAAACCATCAAGTAGCCTCTGAAATTAAAACATGGAATTCAGAAACATTGCTCCAAGCCTAATTTTAGTTATAGAGGTCGTCCTTTGGCAGTGCAGTTGTTTTTGGGCACAACATTGAATTGATAGCCCAAGGATAAATACACAGAACCAAACAAAACTAAACGAAAAAAAAATATTATTTTTATTTTTATCATGTACTGTTGTAGTACCCTCAAATTATGCAATTTGCTGTGTTTTTGAGTGACACATCTTTTATTGCGGGGTTGTCTCCTCATTCAGATAGTGTCTGATTGTTAAAGGTTTGTTGAAGTGTCTCTAGGCAAAACTAAACCACTATTTGTTCCCTTATTGCAAGTCTAAAATGAAATGTACATGGCTGTGCTTACCTACAACTCATGTTGGCTTAAATGAATCGTGCTTCGGGCCATTAAATTGCTTTTTACCATAAATATGTCACAAATAATTTATTGTCAACAAATTGGTGACATTCAGGAGCTTGCTGTTCCTTACTAATGGTCACAGTTTAATTCAGTCACTGTGGGAGAAAACCCTGCATAATTTGCAGATTGAATGACACCAGATCCGTGGACATAAATACATTAAACTTTTTGTTTGCTTGACAACAGGTCGGCTAAAAATACACTTAACTGCTCCTACTATTGTAGATACTTGTGTATTCGACTATCAGCAGCTCTCCACACAGCCTTACATACCAGCTGAACGTCTGCTGAGACTTTCAAAGAAGTTAATTGAGCAAAGTGTCAGCTAGAGTGAGGGAATGTGACATTGTTTATGTGCCGTGTAAAGTTTTAGCATTGTTTTAGTAGTAGTTTATTCTGATTTGCATCCCCGTGTTCTCGTTCATGAGCCTTGTGGGCCAGCTTAACTCGTGCACCGAGTGAGCTTGGAGCATCTGACTGTTGTTTACCACACTCTGCTCTCTCCCCCAGGACTCAGAGCTGCTGTAATGGGAAACATCAGATGGCTAAAGTACCAGACGAACGTTCTTAGTTCACGAAGAGAAGAAAAAGACAGAAATAGAGAATTCAGTATAGCTTGTTGAACAGGGGATGCATGTCCAAGAGTGAATGTGCTTTAAAACATTGGGGCATATTACTTAAGGTTGTGGGCATTTAGACTAGAGATGTCAGAAGTGTGTTAAAAGGCAGTTTTTCCTTG
>NW_023339785.1:5933888-5939421 GCF_004916995.1 Morone saxatilis
AATTGAATTGAATTGAATAGAAGGCAGCTCAAATGGCTTTACAAAGAGAGTAGGTTGTTACACATTTGTGGAGGGCAGTTTCCATTTTATTGCTTTGTGTTTGTTCCCATGTTTGCCTTTTTCTAAGAAGCTTTGATCCATATGCAATGACAATCTGATCATGTTGGCCATGTTCGAGTGTGTCTGTTATCCTTTTACACGGTGTTCACCTCATTATGCATGCATCAGAGGATGATGCCCTTCAAACGATGCACAGTCACATGTGTCAGGACCTTGGTGTTGCCTACATGCTCTGACTAAAGGTTAACATTTTTCCTGCACAGGGCGTTGAGACATTTAATAAATTTATTTTGCATCTTAAAGGTGTTCTACACGCCAAAAGCTTTAGCTGATTAACTTCATCAAACAAGGTTATAGATTTACAAGTTAGATTTGCGATTTACTGTAGTAATGCAAGTGTTGAATAAAGGTTTTGCAGTTCTAATGCGAGTAGTTTACTTTAGTTTAAAATGTCAGCAAGTCTGTTTTTACCTAATCTAGGTGATTGTCTATTGTCAAGTGTCAAGATGTCAAGTATCAAGTAAATGATGGACAGCTGATGAACAGAGTTGTCGGAAGTTGTTTTTAGTCTGTGCAGTTTATGTGCGGAGGAGCTGTCAAATGAATCATAGCTGATGCTAACTCAGCTTATTTAGGTGTCATCAGTCGTCAAAACATTGTCAGTAGGGGTCGACCAATATGTGTTTGTTCAGGGGCGATTCTGATACTGATTATCAGCGATCAAGGAGACTGATATGGTGTGTGTGTAGGTCTTTCCTTAACGAACAAAGAATTATGCTCTATTTATTACAGCAAAACAGCATTGGAAAGCCTTAAGTTGCTTTCAATTATTTAAATGTTATATATTAACAACGTGATAGCAGCAATGACTCAGCTCTAACATGTGAGCTACCAGGGCACCCCAAAGAAGTGCATTTTTAAATGAATTTATGTATCAGTGATCGGATAAAAAACAAACAAAAAACAATTACAATAATCGGAAAGATCAGATCAGATCAGATATCAGGTCCAATAATTGGCCAGACTGATAATCAGTCAATTCTTAAAAGTCACACGTGACTTACTATGAAAGCTGAAGAGGTAGACGTGTTAACTGGTTTTCTACAGTTCACTATGCGCTGTATCAGCACCGGAGCTCCAAACCAACTGCAAATAAAGCACAGACACAACCAGAGTTACACATAATACAGCCTCTATGCTTGACTCAAACTTCTAAACTTAAATTATAGTCCTTCAGAATTAATGTTACCCATTACTCTGATACCAACACCCTGATAAACAATAAATTCATTAAATTCAGTGTCCCATGTCAAACTTCTGTAGCTATCATATGCCGTCAAGGCTTTTGTCATATGGAAGTGGGCGTGGTGTTTGATTAACATTTTGGGCAGAAGCAACAGTAATGGCTTGCTGTAGAAGATAAATGTCAATTGTATTGTGAATGATGAATAGTAGACAGTAACAAAGCCCAGGATTATCATAGCAACACAGTTTCAAATAAAATGTCAATCAAGTTTATCAAATCAACAATTTCTAACTCTATTTTTCAGTTCACATACATTTCATCACCTCCATTATTATTAAACTGTAAGCATTATCATCACTTCCTTTTCTTTCCAACTATTTCTTACTCCAACCCTTGAGGCCACTTTTCTTAATTGATAAATGGCGATTTTGTGTTGTGAATAATGAATGTAAGACAGGGGAACTAATGAAACATGGCTCTGTTTTTATCATATCACGACTGTTTAATCAAATCAGCTTTAAATGAATCAAATCATTTCATTTATCACTCCATTTTTCATCTCACATCTTTTTTACCCATCTATTTTTTTAATTCACATGCATTTTTATCACCTCCATAAACATGTATAAATAGGATAAATTTTTGAAAATATTTGGTACAGTTAACCTAGATCTGCTTTTTTTCAACAGTTTCTTGTTTATTAATGGGTAAAAATTCTCTCTTGTAGATAGCAGAACTCAGAACTTCACATCCTGCATCATCATCATCATCAATTCATGTACTGTATTGTATCATAACACGCCTACTGTAATATATCATACTGTTTTGTGTCGTCCGGCTGTGCTGAACTGTCCTTCAGCAGTACTCTGAATTACATTGCCTCCACCCCTACCATGAACTTTCCTCCTAGATGGTGCACAGTTACAGTTTGAAATCGTCATAACAACATCCAGGCTCACATTGAACACTGAGCATCATGTATTTCTGCCCATGCTCTGAAAAAGTAAGAGGTCATCAATAAATGAATGGCTGTGGCCAATCCCTCATTTGTCTCTGATGTCAGATGATGACCAGACTGTGGGATGTGCATACTGATAACAAATGACTGTGCCCTTCGCTGACCCTGCTGGTGGCAGAGGATGCCTGGCTGTGCGACACAAATTCACTAAATAATCATTATGCCAGGGCACTGCAGGGATTTAATAAACTAGCAAATTGACTGACTCCAATCAGGTCACAGTGTACACACTTGTATCTCGTCTAAATCCTCTGTGACGGCTAGAGGATAATGCAGGACTGTGTGTGGGGAAATGTTAGGGATGTGAATGAGGCTTACCACTTAACAAGTCAGATTGTTTACCCTACAACTGCTAAAACCAAGCTCAGATATTCATGAACATGTTTTAATTGAAAGTCACTTATCTCTCAAAAGTGACATTTCAGGATTTAATATTGAAATTTCATTTGACAGTGGTGCACAGCAAGCTTCGAAAATGTGTTTTTATAAGTCTTTACTCTTATCAACTTATAACGCATCATTATATTAACCTACTTGAAAATCAAAATCCTTCATTAGCTGTTTGCAGGATTACACAAGAAATTAAATATAGACATTGACAGTATAAATAGTGCAACAGTAACAAGTGTTTACTTTTTGGAATTTGGTTTTTAAGTCAGACTGTAATACTAACTTCACAATGTGTAAAGCATACGACCTAAAAAGCAAAGCCATTTCCCTGATGCATCGCTATAACTATTTGCTTATGCATAATCTGTGAACACTGGGTGATCATCTTGCTTTTGTATGAGTTTATATATCAGGAGACCATTCTGCTCAAAGCCAAATGCATCATAGATTGTAATTAATGCAGTGAAGCACCACTCTCTAGTCAATATTTATTGGTCGGTGGTGAAACACAAATTGTGTGCAACGTGAGAGTAAAGTTTGTAGATTCCAGTCCGTATGCTTCTCAGTTAAGTTATTTTCTTTTTTCGGTGACAGTTTTATAGTTCAGTTGGACACTCTTATCTAGAATAAATGCAGTGCAACAAATTACGGTCCTGTGCACCTAATCTGCAATGCACCTTTGTGTTGCATGAGGAACATTCTCATTTTGTTCCATATATGTATTGTGACATTGTTCAGCACTGAAGGAGTTTGGTGAAGATGGCTGAGTGTAGAAAATACATGACACCAAAGACTAGGTTTCCCAAGCCATGAATAAATGTTGATGAATAAATAACAGCCACCATAGTGCTAGCTTATTAAGCTTTTATGGCTTAACATGTTTGCAAACAGTCTTAATAGCCTAATAGCCTAATTACACATTAAGCATAAACAGAGCAACATTATCATTCCATCTGGAGGCATGTTTCTGGCCACTTGATGAATGTAAGCCCAGCTTTGCTTTTGTCTTCAGCAACTCTGGAGAAAACTATCCTGGGTATGGCTTAAATGTATTATCTCCTACAACAGCTTGTTCCTGACTTAATCTGTCTGCCATTTAGCACTAGGCAGGCATACAGTGTGTTTATTAGTGTATTTTGCTGGACACAGGTAAAACTGAGTTATACTGTAAATGTACAAGTCTCAAAACAAAAAATGGCCCAAAAATATCAAAAAGCTTTCTAAAGCTGCAGAGGTGGTTGAGGATCCTCTGTGGTTGATGATTTGGCACTAATAGCAACCCCTTTCACATTACACATTTGATTTATGTCAACAATATCAAAACCGATATTAATTCATGCAAATGTAAGGTAGCATAACAAGCCCACAAAAGATTATTCAAAATAAATAATAAAAAATCTTGCCCCCACAGGTTATTTTGTGTGCCAGACATTAACTTGAGAGATAGAAAATATCATCTTTCTGAACTTAAGAGGCTCAAGAGTAAGGTTAGAACGTGGTTGATTAAAATTTGGCAAAAGATGAAAACTTAACTCACATTGCAACATGTCTTCGCTGATGTTAGGGAGTCTAGCCAACCACAATTAGTTCAGGCCAAAGTTATGACACCCTGATCTCTCCTTCTGTGTAATCCTTTCATAATGATAAAACATATGGTGGCTCCTTAATATGCATTAGGCGTGTTATTTGATTTTATATTGTGTTCATTGCAAAGAATTCATGAGGCTGTTTGCTGTGGGCCTGTGTCAGAGCTTTTATTCATCAACACTGAACTCGAGGGTAGAGATTGGAGCGGTTGTCTGTATGTAATGATGTGTGTTTGGAGATATTAAAAATCCTCTGTTTGTCATGCGATAAAAAAAAGGAAAACCTCAGATATATTTTTATTGTAATCTTATTATTCTGGCAGTACTACTTCTAAAGGACACAAACACTTATGAATACAGTGACCTTTTCACAAATAGTCATCGTTTTGTGTACTCATTGCCAGCAGTCCGTTACATTATGTTCCTAACTTTATGTAACAGTGCAACCGTGAGAGCCGTTGTTCTTTTTTTCTCTGCTCATCATACCCCTACACCCTTGAGGACTATTCTTAGAGTCCTTAGGCAATCTTAGAGTGAGCAAGCTGCTGTTAGAAAGCCGATATATTTGATGTGGTTCATGGGTTACTGTACAGACTGACCTGTGGCCTGTCAAGACCCATTAGTGTTCATACAGGGTGAAATGGCAGGCTACAACAAGATCATGTCCTTAGAGAAAAACACACTGACCATTTCTTATAAGAAAATCTTGTTCTCATTAAACCTTTTGTAAAAGAAGTCATCCTCACTATCCTGCAGCATAAAACAGTTTTTATGAATTTCTATAGCCCTCTCCTTTTCTTGCCTCCTCCACAAACTGGTCAAAGTTCAGGGTCTGCTGCAGGACTTCACCCCAGAAGCAGGCTGGGAATAAATGTCTTGCTCAAGGACGCTTTATCTACATTTCAATCCGATTTTCATTTCATTTCAAACCCCCTAAACTCTTCAGCCCTGGGATCAAATGAATTCTCAATGATTTTTTAGCACCCGTCATTATAAAGGTCACTTTGTGGGAGAATTTTGTTATTTTTCAGGCAGAAATTGACAAAATGGTGGAAAACAAGACATTTAATATCACCTTTTACTCAAGGATATTGTGAAGGGCATTTTTTTTTCTTCAAGAATATTTGTATTGAATTTAACATTTTAAAACAACAAAATATGCATTTTAAAACAACAAAATATGCGTAGTGTGTAAAGTATACAACAGATTTACTGTTGTTGCTGTGCACCTGT
>NW_023339785.1:5939521-5964929 GCF_004916995.1 Morone saxatilis
ATACAAATAAAATTGAATTGAATTGAATTGAATTGAATTTACAAAAAATATAAACAAACTTGGTTTATATTTTATACACAAATTATTTTTTTTAATGTTTTATGGACCAGACTATTAATCCACAAAATAATCTGCAGATGTATCGGAAATAATCATTTGTTGCAACCCGAAGCAATGTCTTTTTCTTATTTTACGTACACTACACATTACATGACAGCTATACCCACCAAGGTTACATTATATTTGACAACATAGCAACATGTTTTATTGGCATGTGCACTTCATTTAGCAGTATTGTTGCATACTTGCCCTAATAGCCCTTAAAATGTCACAGCCTCTATGCAAATGCAGACAGATCTTTATGTAAGACTACATCATAATTACACATGCTCACATAGAAAGAACATCTCCTCTCTACTAGTTAATTAAAGTTATTTGATCGAAATGTACTTACATTTACTTATCTTTGCAGTCTTGCATCTGCGCATAAAAATATCAAATCACGCAACAGATGTTTTGCTTTACAGTGCATATTTTGGTTGAAGTGAACATACTTTTTTAAATCATTCACACTGTGGTTGTTTTGTTGTGAACTTGACTTGAATAATTTATGGATTTGACTGTCACTTTGTGAGTTGAGAAAAATCCCATCCATCCCCAAAAATGGATTTTCATAGTTTTTTTCTGTGAAAATCAAATTTGTGATGCAAAAATGATCATTCCCACACTAATTGTGAATCATATTGCAATCGCAATATCTGCCAAAATGCAATATGATGTTATCACCATATTGTGCAGCCCTAGATAAAATCCACATGTAGATCACTGGTCAGACAAAAATGTGACTCTTTTTTTCTGTGTGTTTTTTTTCACAGGTTTTATGGGACACAATGGCTATCCAGGTCCGTGTGAACACAAGTACTGTGGCTTGGGGCGTCACTGTGTGGTTAACCAAGACACTGACCAAGGGGAGTGTAAGTGCTTGGATCACTGTAAACCACACTATAAACCTGTGTGTGGTTCAGATGGGAAGCTGTACCAGAACCATTGTGAGCTCCACCGGGCCTCCTGTCTCAGAGGACAAAGGATTACCATCATGCACAGCGAGGAGTGCTTCTACAAAGGTAATAACTCATGTCACCTTTCTCTAATGTAGGAAGTGTGTGGTGCAGTGGATACTGTATGTCTTGCACTGTACTGTACTGTACTTGTCTGTGAGGTCCTGTTGGCCCTTTAATATGCAAGATTTTATTGAGTTAACTTTACGCTATGAAAGGGAATTAAAATGTTAGAAAATGCTGCTATTTAGCATTTAATGTGCTCATTGTTTCTGATTTTGACGACTTTAAAGGTTACTCACAAACACCATTATATAATAAAATATATATTCATAAAATATTATTATATTTTAACTGGAATGAATGAAGATGACCTACAAAGTGGACTGTATATGATTTGAGGGATGCCCCCATGGGACACAAATGCATGGCCCTGGGCAGTGTTAGTGCCATGCCTGACCTGTTGAGCCACACAGGACTGCATCTAGGTTAGTTATGACCTAAAGGAATAGGGAAATAAAAGTGAATTAAGATTTCAATGTAAAAGAAGATGAATAACTGAAACAACTGAAAGCAGAAGGCTGGAGAAGAAGAATCATCATCAAATGTTAGCTGCTAAGCTAGGACTTCATCAGCCTTTTTGGCAGTTAGCCAGCCAACAATAGGAAGTACCTGCTATTTTGTCAGTAAAATGGGGAATGTTTTAGCTTATAGGCATAAAAAGGTTCCTTATTGAAAAGATTTAAAATACACATCAACCCTCCAATAAAGATAAAGTAAAGACAACAAAGAAGTTGACCACTATGTTGTAGTTTATACAATTTACTCATTTTGCAGAAAATACCCAAAATGTATCTGTCTGTTAAAGATCAAGCTACTGCCAGCAACTTAGCACAAGGTTGGGGAAATGGCTAGCCTGGCTAAGTCTAACGATAACACAGTCGGCCTACCACCACCTCTGAACCTCACAAATTAAGTAGTTGCCAGGCAACCACCAGAGACAGAGCCAGTGAATTGTTATTTTTACACTTTTTTGCACAAAGGTAAAACATTTTGAGTAGTGAGATTTTATAGGTGTTGGTAGGTGCATTTTGTTGTCCTCTAACTGGGAATGTGGTATTGCCCTTTGCATTAAACTGTGCCAGGAAGCAAATAAGCGTATTTCCCAAAATGTCTAACTTTTAATGCCACGGCAGATAACACAGCTTTTCTTTCTCTTGGCATAAGATGTTTAGGTTTTTGTTTAACAAGACTTGGTTCTTTTTGGTAAGACTGCACTTAGTAAAATGGGATCGACTGCCAAAATCCATGTGGCAGTATTAAACAGGGAAAAACATTAATGGAGCATCACAATCAGGGCATATTTCTTATGTTCTCAACCAGACAATTACCATTATAAAGTAGATGCATGTCGTACTAGATACTTGATGTCAAAATACAAAGTAGATACAGTACTTCAAATAACATAAGGAAGCGTATCTTAGACAAAAGACAGTGTAGAACATACAAGAACCAATGACATGAAACAATGCCTCAGTTTGACAATATTGACAAATACAGAACAAAGGACACAATCTGAAACCAGTCATATAGCTCTCTGTGAAATGCACAGCTTGGTTTAGAGGCAGGAGCAGGTGGTAGCGCTGTAGTGTTCATATTTCCCTAGAGAAGCTTGGCTTCTCTCTACCATTGATTGTATAAACACACCAATTATTCTTAGTCCCTGGAAACAAGGCTACTCTCCCTTTTGCAAAGCAAGACTTCAGTGAAGTAAGAGCTCCGGACACTGTGCACCTTTGTTACATCTCAGCATATTCATAATATTCCTGAGCGACTGAGTCCCTGCATTGATTCTACAGGGTTTCTTTGCATACTTTTTTTAATTTGAAAAGTAGCTGGGTGACACTGAGAATAACTTTGGATCTATATACTGATGCTGATTCAACTCTCTGTGGTCCTCCTGACAGAGTTTTGGGGGCAACATGCTCGGATTGTAAAGCCAAAACAAACCAAAACAAAAACAAAGCGCACATCCTTCTCACCAAGAACATGTTCTTCCACAACTGAAATGTTCAATTTAGAGATGAACAAAGGCTCACTGCAGGGAGGAAAACATGAACAAGCTTTTACAACAATTCCCTTCACTATACAAGAGCCAACATACAAACCATTGTGAAACAGCAGCCTCATGACTTGGCATACATTAAGAGCAGCCTGTGCAGAAACAGTGTAGGTATGCCAATGTTAAAAATCAAAGCATTTGTTTCATCCCAATCAAAGAAAAAGATGATCAATGATACATCCCTGGTGGGTGACAGACCTAATCAGCCTCTCTCATGTGCCCTGTGCTGCCAGACTACCCACCGCTCCACCCCACCCTCTCTACACCTAATCAGGATCTATATACGCAATGCAGAGTGGGATATTTGACCAATGTCAGGCAATCAATATCGGATCAACAGGAGCCAAAAGAAGGAACATCTTTTATTCCCCCTCATCTCATCCCTTGCTCAGTTGAGATGTTTTTTCTTTTCTTTTCTTTACTGTGACTGATATGTAATCAATTTCTCATTGGAAGCTCCAGGGAGAGGACACGAGAACCTGTTGGAGCAATTAGTATTCTCTGCTAAGGGCATTGTTTTCTTCTCTGCACTTTCAAATATAAAAAAAAAAAAATGTTGTTTACAGTTTTAAATCTTTACATAGAAAAACAGGGGGATTGTCTAAAATATTACACAGCTGCAGAGAATTTGTTCATTGTTGCAACTACAAAAGGGACCGTGGCAATCAGAGGAAATGGATAATTGAGCAAATGTAATAGAGCTTACAACCAAATCTAGATGTAATTATGATGCAGGGGTTATTAGTGGGTAAAATGGAATGTGCCCTCAATCGCATGTTAAATGTGTCACTTTATTATTTGTCCTCCAGGTAATGGGTTCAATTTACCTAGCAATATGGAGATACTCATTATCACAGCATAGTAATGAATTTCCTTCAGTTCAATATTACTTACCTTCGTCAAGGAGGTTATGTTTTTGGTCCCAGTTGTGTCTCTGTCTGTTAGTGTGTTCTATTTACAAGGATATCTACTTAACAGATTTCAATTAAATTTATTAGAAAGTCAGGACATGGGCCAAGAAGCAAGTGATTACTCTGTAGCCACGCTAGTGCCTGGTCCTAGGGATGGCAATATCAGTCGGTCGGTCTTTCAGTCAGTCCACCACTTTGTCCAAGATGTTGGCAAAGCATACTAGTGAATATCAGTATCTGAATGCGAAAAAGAATTGCACATTTTTATAAGCAAAGAGTAGTGTACATAATACTGAGGTAGCAGCTTCTCAATTTTAGCTAGAAAAATCATTGGCAGTGAAAGGTCATTACGGCTGACTAATGTTAATTCTGTGAGTAATTTGGTAACAAGCCAAAATAAATGTGTCTGTTGTTGGGTTTGTGTGCTCTCTGCAAGCCGGTGTCTGTACTCAGTCAAATATTGTTTATGATGAAAAATGGGTGCGTCATATTAAGTAGGCTACAACTGTTATTCTAATGCATCTGATACATATTTAATCAACTTTTAAGTACCGTTTCAGACTTGGTATCACCACATACACAATATTAATGGACGCGACATCACTAGTTTTCCTGCCAATTGGCAAATGTTAGCTAAGATGGTGAAAATGTTAAATATATTTATATATGCATATATAAAAATCTGAATTAACCAATGCACACTGGAATGACTTTACTGTGATTTATTTAAGAGAAAACACATTTTGCTTGCTTCCTCAGGTTCGCCCAACCATCACTGTGTGAGCATTGTCATGCAGCAGCGGAGCTGCAAATTGCCTACCCCTGCTATAACTCTTCTTTGTTTGGGTCTGGCACAATAACAGCATTGCCATTTGTGAAGCACATTATGTTTTGGCTAATTACTTGGTAGGTAGGCGTTCTCTTAGTAACAGGTGGAATTGAACCATGGCCAAATTTTGTAATCAAGATCACTATTACTAAAAATAAACTTTATGATATAATCTTTTCCTTATTTTAATGATAGATTGTGAGGCACTACACATTTATGGAAAACCAAAAGGAGACTGAAAAAGACAATAGGGCTGTCTCTTTTTATCCGAAATTTGAAAATTCGTTCGAACTTCTCAGATGCTTTGGTGTCGTGACTGTCCGCTCAGGTTGGCTTTACTTCAAACAGCATAACATTACTAGCTTAGTTTATTGACTGCTCAATAGGGCATGCCATAGGTCAGAATGATAGTGGAGTGCCCTCGGGTCAAGCTCTTCTAACGTTACTTCAAACAAAATTTTGAATTCCAACAGGTCATTACAGTTTAAAAATGAACCACATTTGAACACATTTTTGATTTTCGAATAAAAAGTGACATCCCTAGTGCTTTTACACCAGTACAAAAGGTGCAGAACCCTTTGACGCTTCACTAGAGAGTCGAGGTATTGCCTACTTTTTCCCACAAGCTCCTAGCAAAAGAGGACAGTGAAAAGGATCGATTGGTAGTATATCAACATATTTCAGTACAGTTTAAACATACTTTTCAAAGTAAAAGCACTGTAGTAATCTTTTATTTACCACGTGACACTTCACTTGTGAAATAATTTTTAGAAGTGAACCGGTTGAAGGGCAGTATCTTTCCACCGTTCCATCGCTCTCTCTCTCTCTCTCTGGTAAACAAACTACACGTGACTGTTTTCTGGTTACCACTTTTCACATTTACGTTTAAACTTTTTGTATATATTTTGCATTGTAAATTAATTTATATGAAAATTAATATTTTTCATGGACATTATACAGGAAAAAGTGTTCGTAGCAACATAGGGCTTGCAGCAGCCACGCACCCGACATGCTGTTTTTATAAACATTGCACGTGTGCCAGATGCAGCCGTCACGCGCTGTAGATGCCATCCGTCGTCAGGCGGCCTATGTAAATCTGGCCTTTAGTTTTTGCCAAAGGTAGTGCATGGAAATCTTGTCATTAGAGCAGCATAAGGTCTGCCTTCTGTCCAATATATTAAACTTGTGGTAATATATGACCATAGGTTGTTACATTCACAACGCAATGCCATAAATTAACTGTCAATGCCAGATGGATGACATGCTGGCTCCACTAATGCTCTGTTGACTGCCGCAGATTGGCTAATACATCCCTTGTTGTTAGGTATACAGAAGCTAATAAAATTGCGATCAGCCGGTCACCAATGGTCTATTTACATCATTTATCAGCCACTTACATTTGGTGGCTGAACAATCAGTCCAAACCCAGTTTTAATTATAGATGTGCAGGTCATCTTATTTTAGACCCATATGTGTTCAGCAGAGCTAAAATCCAAGCAAAACCCTCCAGTCCTCTAGCACACTACTGCTGATTAAATACAGAACCTTCTCCAGTGCAAATATTCAGAAAACAATTTGTTGGTTATGTGCTGACACACATTTCTGTTAGTGTGCTTATAGCCTGTAGTGGATTTATATATTCCGATTTCTCTTGGGTACTGTATGATATTGCTAGCAATTTAGAACTTTCAGAATGAGAACAATTTAGAACAAGAATATTTAACATGCAGTTTGAACGTGGAATGATAGTACTACAGTAGAATATGATGTTGCTGTGCCATTGGTAATTTTTTTAGCAGAATCTGTGAGATAGTACCATTATCTAATGTATTCAAATGTCTACATGATGTCTCAATGAGACCACATGCAATCAGCAGACAAGTCCAGGGCATCTCATGATCACTGAGAAGATTCAGCTTGATATTAACTTGATAGACAGCCAATTAGTCCTCTGGGCAAGCTCAAACTTAGAGCCGTTTGAAATGATTGCTTTTGAACTGACACCCATATGCAAAAAAGTTGAGCCATTATTGGTTCTGGTCCCAGCTGAATGGGTCTATGTTGGAAGTGGACAGGCCTTGTCAGCCATTCCTTCTCTGTGCCTCTCATCTGCTATGGAAGACAGAATAAAAAATGACAGCCATGTGTTGACTGAAGCTTCTCATTAGCACTGGGGAGAGCATATGACCCACCATTTACCTCTTGCACTGCATGGCAACTTAGCCTGGATTGGATCTGATTGAAAATTAAGTGGTGCACAAAAGCCTGTCCAATCTGCGGAGGGAATGTGTGCATGAAGGCGAGCAATCTCTGCAGCCGGCAATTGCCATGAGCTGAGACAATCAGGGGTAAGGTTGAGGCACATCAAGCAAGTGGTTTCAGTGCATTCAGCACATCCAATTATCTGGGAGATCATACATTTAGAAAACCTTCAGACATTTGGCTCCCAATAAACCTTACGTACCAGAGCTTCTCTATTTTTTATTTACTACTTACTGTATGGTTGCCCTGCGTCATTTACTTTGCTATTGCATCATAATGTTGGGGAATATGGATCAAAGTTTTACACAAGCTTTGTTTCAACATTTGAGATGAGGTGGTTTTGCTAGATTACATCATACGTGTTTAAAGTAAAGTGGCCTGCTGCAGACATTGTGTAGTTGTATGAAACATTGGTTTGGACATTTTAGGGGAGGACAATTTTTTGAAATCTAAACACTACCAAATCCAAAATATGTCATTACATATCATCAGTACATTTTCTACTACAGTACCCATGAGTGGGCACATACACGCGCAGTCACCAGTTTGACAGATCATCTAGTGCATAATTTCCACTAGGTACATTGACTTTGGATTACACTGAAGGTACAAAATACTTTACATTCAAATGCATCTGGCAGACGAGCTGTGTGTTTTATTGTAGATTTAAAAAGCCCACAATCACACCCCTCTTCTGCTCCAGCATCAAACAACTACCAAAAACCTGCAGGTACAACATTTATTTCAGCATCCTTTTGAAAGGTTTATGAGTCACAAAATTTCTAGATTTTACTTAATTTAGCTATCTTAATATCTATAATGTAAAATTTTTAAAGTTAGCATTGAGCCTTCAAGAGGATGGACTTGACAGGATGGGTAGTGAAATAATATACTATTTTAAATACAGTTATGCTTTCAATCAGGAATGGGTTTCTGAATATACTTTAGAACTACTGCCAAAACGCGATTAATGACTAACATCTTGGAACCTAGAATAGCACTTTCACTTTTATAATTACAATGCCTTTGCAGCTGCTTGACTACCTGAACTGTATTAATGACCTCACCTGCATCCTTGCTGCTCATGTCTCTTTGCCTTTGGCTGGAGCCTCCTGTTAGTTAGCAATCTCTTGTAGGGCTGCAAAGCAATTGAACATTAGTTTTATTATCAATTATGAACATTACATCTTCCCTTAGTACAAGCTGACATTTATTTTTAAATTATATTTTTTTTCTGGGCTTTTATGCCTTTAATGGATAGAGACAGCAGCAGCTAGACAGGAAAGGGGGAAGAAAGAGAGGGGATGACAAAGCAAGGGGCAGGCTGGAATCAAACCAGGCTTCTGCGGTAAGGACTCAGCCTTCATACATGGGGTACGAGTTTTAGCAGGTGAGCTTTTGGGGTGCCCTGAAGCTGACATCTTCAAATGTATTTTGTTGGCTGACCAAAACCAGAACAGTCCAAAACCTAAAGATACTTAAATTACTATCATTTAAACTAGAGAAAAGCCAAAAATCTTTACATTTGAGACGCTAGAACAAGTGATTTCTTGTCATGTTTGCTTAGAAAGTGACTTAAATGATGACTCAAAAATTATTGTTGATTAATTATCTGTTGATTGACTAATTAGTTTATAAAATAATTGTTATAGCTCTAATTCACCGATTTTAGTCACTAGTACTGTGAGCATTGCAGGGTTCAAACTATGTACTTTAACTGTTGGCTAAACATGGGGGAAATACAATTTGTACATTAAATGGCCAACAAATTTTACACATGAAATACATATACATACTGTAGCTCTGACAGAGTCCTGCACCTGCAGAGCTCAGAGGTGGAACCGACCCGCAATTATCTCCAAGTCAAATCCCGACTCGTTAATATACGCCCAACCTGCTAAAGACACAAGTCATATTTTTACCTACTTGGCATACAAACTTTACAGCTTACTGGGTTATAGCGTCCTTGTCCTTGAGAGTTGTGTTCTTGAAAATGTTTTGGTTAACTGGCGCAGCAGCCATTCTCCTGCTGCAGCTTATGTAAGAAAATCCTGGCGGGTGATTAAATATTTTTCTGCACAGTCATTTTAGTTTTTGATTTCTCCAGAAAAAACAACACATTTTTGTTATTACCCACTGCCCGCATTTAATTAATTTTTACCTGTACCCATGAATTTATATAAATATATTTTTTTTACCCGTTATACAATGTTTTTGCAGGTACCCAAACTGATGCACAAGGGCTAAAGCTCTGAGCTCTGACATGCTATGTTAGGACTATGCCAACTAAACAAACATTTGAATTTACAACAGTAATACCTAGACAAACAGAAAACATGCTTGATGTTGTGCAGCTAAACCATTGCGGATGTGAAGAGTATAGGGAGTGTAAAGTGCAGTGATGTCATAAGATGGACGGACAGAACAACAGAGTGTGTTGGCCTTTTGTGAAAGAGAAATCAGTCAGAGAGAAAACGTTTCAGATTTTGCATAATAATTGAGAAGGAAAAATCAATACATGTTTGACAGTGATGTGTCCCTCACATTCAGGGACATGAACCTACGCCTGTATTTGAGAAGGTGACACCAGCCCAACAATACTGTGCTTATTTATTTAGAAAAGTGAAAGCAAACAAGTCAGTCAGTCAAAGAATCTATGAATGTATCTATTCTCTCATGTAATCAAACTAATGTGATACAAATGAAGGGTGGTTTAGGGCTGAAATGTCATTTTGGTTATCAAGTAAGCAATTATATTACAGAAATTGAGTTTTTTGCTATTAAATATCAGTACTTTTTTTTTAGAGGTGTTGAAAATAAACTATTTCTTTAACTAATCCCTAGTACAGGGTTCAGTTCATGTTGTAATGGTGTGTACAGTATGCCTGTAATCTCAAATTTGCTTGATATACAGATATATGTGTGCATTGTTCATTTGTATTTTATGTCTGTTCTCCACTTAAACAAATTAGAACAACTTTAGAACAGATTTTTTTTTTTCAAATCTAGTGTACAACAGCACAGTTCTATTTTATATTTTGCACAAAACCAGACACATATTGCACAAGGCAATAATGAACATCTGTAATTAGACTGTCTATAAAAGTAGGGCTTGTTGAACTACAGTGCTTTTGTTGTTAGCTTCTTCCCTGGTATCTCAGTAGAACAAACTCTCTGTGGACGACTCCCCAGGGCTCTGCCAAGAAAAACATGCTCATGAAGCATCATAGCTTCCAGCCTCCAGAGACCTTCTACCTTAGCGATGTGTCTGCATCTTTCCCACCAGAGAGGCACTCCAACGAGATCAACTTGTGTACAGTAAATGGCTTCAGAGCCTCCTGTGCATTCTGGCTTTCCTTTAATGACTCTGTGGCGCCATTAATGCTGCGACCTTTGTACGAGACCTGGCATTATCATCGACAGCAGCTCCAAAGAACAAGCTCCTCATTAAAATCTAAACCTGTGGATCATTAAGTTTGCAAGGACGTCCAAACCATTGTCACCTGCAGCATCCTGGTGCTCGAATGTACATCATGAGACCAGCCCACACAACACAAAAATATTTTATATATTATATTTTAGACTTAATAGAGATTTAGATGAATAAGGTGGTGACTTTTATAGGCTCTATAATTATTTTGTTTGGGAGATATTGAAAAATACTCACACCTCAAGGCTGTGGCAACTGGCTAAGTGTTCCTGCTGAATTCTGCAGCACTGAGGACAGAAGAGATTAATGTTCCAGTTCAATCTATCCAGATTATGTGCTCATCTGCTGTGTATCAGATCAGTTGATGCAGGATCAGATTGTTTTTTTTTTGTTTTTTTTACTAGCAAGAGCCACACACAGTCGCACACATAAGCACTACAAAGGCTGTGTGACTATCTCTGGTGTGTGTAAATTGACACCATAAAAAACAAGCTAATATGCTCACATTTTCAGTGTTTGTTACTCTGAAAATGGATATAAGTAGCCTTATCACAGTCAAGATAAAAAAAAGACAAAATAAGGGCAAACAAATCATTACATGAAAAATAAAGTTGCCAAGAGAGCATCATATACTCAGCCATGAAAATCCTGGGCTTGCATAAGCTCAATCATTATTGTTCCATTCTCAATGGTCAGTAAGAGAATTAATGTTTGAGATGATGCAGAGAATAGAGAAATACATGGCCAGGTTCAAGGCATAATACTTGAAAGAATGCAAAGAAATTACTTTTGGGAACAGGAATGAATGGTGCCTTCATGACTGACATTGCTATATTTTAATAGAAGACATTCAAAGGGTCTATTGTTGGTAGCAATCTAAATCAGAGCTGGGGCATTACAATGAAACAAAGATGTTGTCGCTTTTTTTCATTGATTTTTCCAAGCCTTTCTCTGACACGGGCAACTGCTAATGATAGTCATATCACTGAGTACATGGCACCGTTAGCCTCCCTTATTATAGTTGAATGAAGACAGATGCAGTAGAAAAACAGTGTAGATGTATGACATAGCTGTAGGGAGTGGCATTGGCCCATTTGTTGAAAACTGATATGGTCAGGGAAATTTCAGAGCACAATGGTCTCATCACTCTTTGTGTCTCAGCTTGCAGGAATAGCTCTTCTCATGCAGTAGTCAGGAAGGATGCATTGGAGAAGCAAAGAGAATAACCAATTTTAATTCACATGAAAATAGGTGAAGGAATGGGAAATATGATGCCGGACCAACTATTTTATTTTCATTGACAAATAGATACTTTATTTATCCCGAGGGAAATTCAAGAATTTATGTCCAGGACTCCACAGTCATTAGTAGCACTCAGATGTATTTGTCTCGATATTGATCAAAAGGCAACATTACTGAAACCTCCAATCATGGGCTGAGTTGCACAAGATACATGGGGATTTACTGTACAGTGGGGTTTCAAAGAGAAAATGAGTGTAAAAAGTCACTGCAGAGGGTGAGGACAGTTAATATTTACGGAAGGACACAGCCTGGAGCAGCTATCCCTTGTGCTGTTTGACAAGGATGAGCAGCTACAGTGGTCTAATTTTAAAGGCTGCAGGTTCACTTTGTTTATTCACAGCCCTGACTCCTGTCAAAGTGACAAAACACTGAACCCCCAACATGTCACCTAAATTAGCTGGTAAGTCATTGGTTATAGGTTTCTACGGCAGCTCCTGTCATAAGTGGGTTTTGTTACAGGCTGATGCCTTTAGTAGCAACAGTAAATTACAGTAGTGAGCTGCTCACCTTCTGTATGTTGAAGGCATATTTCCCAAAAGCATATTGAAGACCATGATAGGAATGTCAACCCCTGTTGTCACTCCAAAACCTATTGATAGGTGCTTTAACCTCTTAACCCCTAACCCGGGTTAGGGGTTAGGGTTTGAACCTGACAGTCAGGCAGAGACTTTTGGAGTTTTCGTATTCTCTTATTGTTTGTATAAGTTTCTCCTCATAGTCCAAACACATGCAGTATAAACAGAACTGTATATTATGATATGCCATCTGGCCATCTTGGCTGATGTTGCTTTAGTGTCTTGTAATCCAATATGGGCTGGGCACCATAGAATGGTGCAGGACACTCAAATAAATCAAATCAAATCAAAATGTTACATTTGTGAGGTATTTCCAAAAGACATCTTAGCTAAATATGGTCTTAGAAAGACATCAGAAAGAATTGTAAATTAACTGCTGGGGGAAGAAAAACATTCATGAAGAACTTTGATTTTTACCCTCAATGATTTCTATATGCCGTTAATAACGTTATGGTTTTCCCTGCTATGTTCACAGGAATAAAACTCCTGGGGCCGGATGCATAAAACTCTTTACGACTAGAGTTGTGTGTACGCAAAAAGACAGAACTATGTACTCGCATTATTTTCGTGACCCAGATACCCAGATTCAGTTTTATAAATATAAATCTTTTATTATGATTAATTTATCGAACTTATACTGAAATAGACTATACAAAGTACTTCACAATTCAGGACAAGTATATCTCAAATATGCATAAAGACTGATAAAATTCATCACTGATAAAAAAATTTAAAATTAAGATTATAAATGCTTCTTTGATATTTTACAGAACACGATGTAGACTGAAAAAAATAACACAATCAGTGAAATTGGAAAACGACAACAACCATGTTTTACTATAAGATTATATCTCTCACCTTCTATTTCATGGCAACTTTATATCACCTGCAGCTCCAACGTATCCGTGAGGTGCAACCATTCTCATTGCACATTCTCCTTTTATAAATACCAGTTTACTTATAGGAGAAGACATCACCCAGAGCCTAATGTTTATCAAGCAAAACGACAAATTCCAGTACCAGCAAACAAGGCAGCAAACCAGTGCCTCAGCCATATAGGGGACACACTGAGAAAAAAACTGTAGTGTGTGAGTAGTTTCATTTTAAATATAAAAAAAAATCCATGTAATTCCACAATTTTGTCCTTTACAGTATTTCTTTGCTCAGTGATCATCAAGATTTTGACTTTACTGGATTAAGAACGTAGACATAGAGTCCCTTTTCAAATTGAAACCAGAATTTAGCCGAATATTTTGACACCAAGAAACAGAATTAAATCGAAATTTCGTCTCAGAAAATGCCACTTCTATTTGTTTACCTGGCAAACTGTCACTACCCTCTGCCTTCTCCTCCTTTCGGTTATGTAAAGGTATCATCAACCATAACGCAATGACTGCACAGCACTGTGATGAATAGATGTTTAGGACACTGGACATTAGCATTGTCATCCCATACTTTCATTTGATCCATAGTTGTCAGCATATCCTTGAATCTGGGAAACATGAGGGGCTTTTACTGCCAGTAGTTCTTCTAATGTGATTTTAGTCTCATCTCGCCTAAATGCGTCTTTTCTTTTGTTTTCAGCGTTCAGTGTTCTTTTTTGATTTTTGGTGGGTATGTAGCTCACTTTTTTCCTTTGTTAGTGAATTTCCACTTGTGGAGGGAGGTCTTATTGAGGAATGTTGATTTGATGACAGAGTGGTGACCTGCCTGAATTGTTTAGGGGGCGTTCTACTTAGAGAACTTAACAACAACAATCACTTGCTATTCATTGATGTTCAATTGCAACATGCTTTTTTATTCTTTGCTTATTTTACAGACTTAATATTTTTTTGCAGCACGTTGAAAGCTCCATTGTCCAGTGTGATTATTTAAACCATTTCATTTAACTTATGTTGTGTTGATTCTTCCAGAGTATGTCATAGTCTCTCACTGTGTCTGTTTGTATTAAAGCGTTATAGTAGTATAAGTACAAGTATATTGGATAATATTATGACAAACTAAAAGAAATTAAAAAGCAGTTTACATTTGGCTAATTGATCAAAAAAATATGAGACTGGGGATGAATGCACACTGTGTTATCAAAATGATTATATGTTTTTGATTAAATTTGTCCCAGTATTCCCATCTCTCAATGTGTATCTATAAATACAATCATATCACAGTGCTTTTTTAGCAAGGAAAGAACCCTTGAGAATTTAATTTATTCAATGTGCATTTATCGGTGGTGTCTGTACCTATTTTTTATTATCTGCATCCTCAGTGGTACACAGAGTAGCCTACACTATTTATAAGAACAATTAGCACCAGCTGCTTTGCACTGTATCCCCCAAAAAAAATTATTTAGTTTGTTTAGAGGCCTTTATTACAAGCGTGTCTCAGAGGAATTGACACAAAGAAAAAAAACATATATCTTCAAATGCGAGAAAAACAGAGTTAACAAAAGTAGATCATATAGTCTTTTACCCATTAGCACAAGGCAGAGTCCCACATGAGCTCTGTAAATGAAGCAAAAGAGGGATGTCCATGTCAGGTAGAACTGTAAATTGAACAGTAACATGGATTTTGGCAAGAAATTAAGCATACAAGACAAAAACAAATGTGATGTGGGTGGTGAGGGGACTAACTGAATCAATCATTGTGTTAATCATTGGGGTGGAAATTGATGATGTATCTGTATCAACCAATATTCGCCTTACTGACTGGCATCGGCCTATCAGCAAATAAGATGGCATTCACATATATCAGTGGCATCTGTAGAGTCACACAGTGTTTGCGCTAGTTAAAGGTAGAAATGCTTATCTTTGTAGATTTCTTTGTTCTTGACACAAAAGAGGGACTAAATAACAAAAATACAAAGGTATTGGCATCGGCTATCAGCCAAATTGTTATTTTAAACATCGTTATCAGTTAAATATATACTGTGTTGCAGTCAAAAGTTAGTTAGTTTTTGTAGAGATGTTTTCAAAGACCACAAGCAAATCATAAATATTACATAAAAATGTTGTACTGCATTGACAGGACAAGCTTAGCTTTGATATTAAAACATGAACATGTTCCTTTTGAAAGAAACGTTTGAATTACATATTTTTGATCTATAGTACCTCATGCTGCCAGAAGAGAATCTAAAATTATATGTTTATTTTTGTGATACATTGCACCCCTACCCTACATATAAAGAAGCAGCACATCTATTATAGGTTGAAACTAATTGCTACTGTTTAGTGTAATTTTTTGTAGAGTGCAGTCCAATGTAGTCAACGGCAAAACCCCTGCAGGTTTGTACACTCAAAGACAAGGAGCTGGTGTCTTTGATCGATGGGTTTATTTATAACTTGCTCAGCTTCAAAGCATCCTATATTCATTTGCATGTTCATTATGTGCCTAAAATGGCCAATTATTCCATCAGAGGTGTATGCAGAGGACTGGGCCACAGATCCCAAACAATCATATGACAAATTAGCCAATTAAACATGTTTGATGTTCCTCCCCCCTGTAGTGTTGAATAAGAGGTTGACAGTGCAGAATAATTTCATTGGTGGAAGAGGAATTTCTGAAAAAGACCCTACACCCTGAGTTAAAAAGAAAAGTTTATTGCAATAGTTTGTTGAAATGTAAAAGTTAAAACTTTTCTTCCATTAACCTTTTGCTGTGCAGTTTTGCACAAAGGTCACTGTCACTGAGCAGCTCTGCTGGAGAAGCTGGGTGTTTATGGTTTACTGGAGGGGACCTTGACATTGGTTGTTGAGGTTTCTAACTTTTTTACAAATAGAGGAGTAAATTAAGAATGTATTTAGCTCACTGTTTGTTCTGTCCTCTTTCCAATGCAAGCTTATATAAACCCATAAATGGGTATTTCACCACTGGAAAGATTATTTTCATAAAACTGGGCTGCCTATGCATTAGAAAGCTGCAAATATGTTTTTTTAATTGGTGCTGCATGACCAGAGAAAATAAGAGAAAAAGACCTGTGTTATTCCCTTTTGAGCCAGAATGCAATCGGCCGCAAAGGCTCCGGCTGGTGGGTGGCGTACTGGTAAAGTTGGGCAGCCTGGTTACAGACTTTCACGTATTACAGTTAAACAGTAAAATATACTAAACACGAGAAACTAAAATGTTCCTGAAAATATTAAAGATGTTCTCGTCTCAAATGTGCAATGTGGCAATGCTGTAACATAAGCTCGATTCATATTCACTCAGCCTAGTTTGATGGTTTGATCTGAGAGTTTAAAAATGAGGAAGTATTTGTAGTTCTAACAGCCCTAGACACGTCATCTGGTGGACTTTTGCCAGCAAACGAGCATTAACTACCCACATTTTAATAATACAAAGCCGGTTGAAAATCGACTTTTGATGAATTGGCCAATTTAATCCTGTTGCAAGTGTGTTTACTTTGAGTGAATAGGCTCCAAGACCATTTTTGCAGTCTACACAAGATGGCTTTCCATTAGAGTATTGGTTAAAAGCCCTTTTCCTGCTCAAGCCATTATCCTGAAAAAAAAAATCATTTTATTGCTCTCTGCCTCCTCCCTCTCTTTTGTTTCCACCCCCTTCCCAATCCTGGATATCAAGCCTTTGAACAATTTGGTAAAATAAAAGTGAACAATAGCTGCCAACATTGCTTGAAGCAGTGCGTTTGTGAGTAAGTCACAGATTCAGAGATGAAGAGAGTGTGGGGGGGAGAGGGTTGACTGGGTTGCAGCATTGTGGGCGTCTTCTAATATCAAAGCGTTGAATTCATTCTATGTATAGCGTAACCCATCTGACCCAGTGACGTGACATATGTGATGGATTTTCCGGTGCTGGACAGTGCAATAGAATAAGCAATGGATTTCTTTTGAGGCACAAACGGAAAAAAAACTACCTCTGGGCAGTAAAAAAAGAGTTAAAGATCATGTTTTTTAATTGGCCTGAGTTAGAAAGTCTGCTCCAAACAATTGATATACTCATGAGAAACACGCTATCATAGAAAAAAACATATCTTCTGTGCTTTTTAAGGTTTGTATTATTGATTGTCTGCTGTGTATGCTGCAAACTGGCAAGATTCTTAGCATTAAGCAATTCTAATTGAAAGACTTTTTTTTTTCTCTGACATGCAACTTCACATTCATTTCAGAGAAATTGGGATTCTTTGCACTACCCCTTACAGAGAGATTTTACATTTCAGAAAATGAGCTTGTTCCTTCTTGACCCTGGAAATGGCAGTTGACAAAACAATTTCCACTCAAGGTCCACTTACTCACTTCTTCTACAGCCGTAGACCATATCACAATAACTTCTTTAGCAGTCATGGAACTGTCCTGGTGTACTGAAAATGTAGACTGTGTCACATGGTCTTGTAAAATTGTAGCTGTTTAAACCTGCACACCTACAAAGAGGTCCCCCTTGTCACATTATCATTTGATACATTATCAATTATCAAAAATATCAATCGTAGCCTTCAGACTTTACGTTATTCTGGACATACTGCATCTGATGGTAAAGACTGTATGCTATAGTCAAAAGCCCTAGAATTAGGGACTAAGTCAACGTTGAGGGGAGATTTTTTGTTTATCATTGGAGAAACTATACCCTAAAACGTATTGCAGATGTATGCCTTTATATATTCAAGCTTCATGCTTTTTTCAGGAGGTATAAATTAATCTCCAAAACCTGATGTGACATGCCAAATGTTTTATGAGGCAAAAAAGGTATTATATGACCTAAGCTATGCCTTATGATGGTGGCCAAGTAGTATACAGTAAGACTGATGTAGTTCAATAGAAGACATTATTTATAGAACGCTTAAATTCCTCTGATGGTCTGGAGAATATTATAGTCTATCTATCCTCATTGGTAAATTGCTGTAGTGAATGTTGTAGTTAATTCAGTTAAATGTTCAGTGCATACTGTGCAGTGCACATAAAGGCTCTTCTTTGATTTCAGTTAGGAACTTTTTTCATCACAGCTCTATCAGTTTGAATGAGAATCTGTCTAAAGCAGTAATGACTGAGCTGGCTGCCAATACAACAGATTACTCCATACATCAGAAACATTCCAATTCCTGACAAACCATCAGCAAGAAAAATGCGCGTTCTGGACACAGAAGAAATGCTTTACAATCCAGCTGACGTGAACCAGTTTGTTCCTCTCTACTGATGGTCAAGGTGATCACAATTCACTTCAACAAGGATATATATTTATATATAGTTATAGATTTCATGTGCCCGAAAGGTCAAGAGAATCCCAGTTAGCCTCTCATTTTAAATTTTTTAATGAGCTTACTATTGGAATAGATTAGGAAATTAGAATCAACCATAATGGTAAAATGCAAAAAAGTTTGGCTGAAGTTCAGTGGCACTGGAACGCAACCAGGCATCATTTGGTGGTGTCATAAAATATATGTGTGGGTGCTGAAATAGTGGCAGGTGAGTGTTGTGACAAAACCATCTGTGCTTGTGAAGTTGGATGTTTTATGACCCAATCAATAAAGGTTGTAGAGTTTGCCATATCTAGGGCAGCAGATCTATAGGAATTCAGCTCTTTATGGTTCAGCTCCAGCTATGAGTCGAGTGGCTAGATAGATGATAATAGAGTCCTTTAACCTAATGCTGACCCCACTGTGGTAGGAAAAGCAGGACTTGAGAGGAATTGTGATAATCAGTGTTACTGCTGGTCAGTATACAGGTCTGCTTTATACTCTGAGTAGGAGACTGTGGGTGTGTTTGGGTGTGTTAATATCCATAATATAATACTAGCCACTACATAAAGCTGGATAGATTCATGTACTCCTTACGACCACCAAGCAGACTTATGGCAGACTGGAATTGTGTTCATGCAGTACAAACATTTCTCAAAGGCTGAGCTTCTCTGGGGACCAACATAAACTCATTGGTTTAGGTAAACACTGATATGCTAAGTCAAAGTGCAAAGAAGGTACATGGGTAAAAAAAAATGATTATACAATAAAATGATATTCTGGAATGACATAATATTTTCAACTTGATGTCCACTTACTTGTGTCACTGTGTCACATGGACTTCATCAGTACAGAGGGATTTTGCTCAGTTGTCATGAAACTGTACATATTTAAACTTCTTGTCAATGTTGGCTGAAAAGTCAAGCTTGACGCTTCATATCTGACTTAAGAAACAGCAGTTGACAAGGCAATCTCAACTCAAGGCCTTGACCAACAAGCTAAGTTGTCATGGAAGAGCGCAGAGTTGTTTTCATTTCTGGAATCAGCGCAAATTGTGCTTAGCTCACACGTCCAGATAATGTGCTTGACTGAACATTTTTTATATTGCTAATTGAAATACAGTATAACCATTTGGAGAATTTAGAGAATGTTTCTTTTAGGCAGCACATTTTTTCTTTTTTCTTCATGGAAATAGCCCAGAAGGAAGAGCAGAGTGAAGCAGAATGTAAACTCAGCAAATGGGAGGCTTATCACAGCAGTTCACATCTACTGATTCAGACTAGACAGCTAACCTGCCCACACTGCAAGCAACTATAACTCGTTTCAACTAGGAACATCACATGTTTATCCGTATCATTTATTATGGCAAGACTGCAATTTTTGTTAGTAGCAAAAGGGAATGTGACTTCTAACATTTTAAGTCTTTAAATCAACTTTATGCGCAAACACTACAACACTGCATCGGAAAAATATTTCCATGCCAAACCCCAGTCTGTCAATGTATGGCCCAACTGTGGAAAAACAATGTTCCCCAGTGTGTCTGCTATAGTCCAAATATAGACCTGCAGCAGTGTGTTGATTTGATGTCTCTGACTAGGTGTATTCAGCCCCTGGGTCACTGTCCTCTATCATGCCATCAACAAGACCTGCCACTGAAGTAGTAAGCACTGTGTAATCAACTCCACCAGGATCAGATTTGAGAAGTGAACAAAGCCTACCTTCTTGCTATCTTTTCCGCTTCTCCTCTTCTTTCTCTGACTGACTTTCAGTCTCAGTCTACCTCCATCTGGCTCTCATTTGGGTGTGTGGTGACAGAAAATCTGATAGAAAACTAGTTTAAACCAATCTTTAAACCTTTTATAAAATCTCCAGCTTATAATATTGCTATGCCATCCTGTAAATTCTAAGCAAGAGTCAAGATGAGTCATATGTTTCTCATTCTCTGTGGGTGAAAATGAATATTACCCATCTGAATAGACAACACAGCCACTATTACCAGGATCTAACAAAGTAAGAAGAAAAGTCAAGTAAACGGGAAGTGGTCCACTTTGGGGCTACTGTGGCTTGTGGTAGCAGACGGCACAGAGGCTTATTTAACAGAGAGATATGGAGGATCCAAACGCCTCTGTAGGCTTCTGTCAGAGCCCAGCAAGGAAGATGAAGGTGGGTGGGGTAAGTTGGGTGCTTGTAGTGAGGTTAAAGTAAAGTCTCCTGGATGATAATGATCCCCTTCAAGGTGAGAGAAGGGGGGGGGGGCATAATACATCAGAGAAGGGGGGGCATAATACATCAAAGATTAAGACATGAGGAAGAGCAGCAGCCCTGATGAAAGATGGGAGGGAGAGAATTACACCTGCATTCAGGGTGGAGACAGTAGTGACAGAGACTGAATGAAAGGAGCGAATCTGTCTTGAGCTCTTACCAAACACTCAGAAAGTTACCAAGCTGTCCTCAAACAAGGTAAAGTACCCAAAGAAACTGTTGTGTAGACACAGCATTGGTTGTTGGTTGGTGACAATGACGTTTGTATACATTTTCCTTATATGTGATCTCCGGTGGCTGTGCAAACAATGAAAGTCTTGCTAAGTTACAAAGATGGAAGTAGCCTTATATTTCTGCAAAACCTCTCATGGTGTTTTACGGTTGAACCAAACCATAAACACATAGATGGTAGCTAAGAAAACAAATGTTTCTTGTTTAGGTAAGAGGACTTGTTGGCTGTCACCCTTTCATCAGCAACTTTGTTGCTCATATTTTGGACTGTTGCTTGTGTTTTAAAACAATTAGTCACGAGCCAAATGCTGCAAATCAGTTTAAGTTTATTTCAAGTTGATCAACTCTAGAAGCCACTTTGACTAACCATCATTTAGAGACATGTTTGACTCTAAATGTCAGCCTAACAGGTGAGTGTGGTCTGTAGAAAATTGAGTTGGCTAGTTTCCAAAACGTCACTCCACTTTCATGGCCGTGTGAGTCGGGGGAATTGTTTTCGGTGCGGCTTCGAAAAAACTCTCAGTACACAGTGTCAGTCGCAAAATATACCTAATAGTCAGACATAACAAAACATGTAAATGTGAACATCTACAGCTCCATGACAGCTGGACAAGTGAGGATCATGCAATAAGATCTAGCTACTAATTGGACCTTGTGGTATGATTGTTTCCATGTGAGGAATGAACCTCAATTTGGTATGTCTTTAGTCTCAAGTTTTATATACATGCATATTTCCTCAGCATTCAGGCAGAAACTGAAAGTTTTATTCTAAACTCTGGAATACAAGTATAAGTCTGTTTTCTGTGCCTGGGGTCTGCTGTGAGTTTTCTGCATTTGTATCATCCTGGGCAGAGCAGCTCCGAGGAGTTTGTGGCCCTACTGCCCAGATATCCATTTCAGATTCAGTCAGGTGTTGCGGCAGTGACACCTCTAGTTGCTCTTAAAGATTGCAATCAGTGACCTCTGATTTGGGTAACCCAGTTGTCACGCTGTGCTGTCTTGATGTATTGTGAGCTGTGGCAGTACCCAGGGCCCTGGAGACAGAGATGGAAAAGCTGTAGGAGGAGGTGGGGGGCCAGGCTTCGCAGGGCAAAGACGGGACAGTTGACTCCAGCTATTCTGCTGAGCTACCTCTTTCTTTTATATAAATAAAACAGTAGTGCTTTTAAAGGGGCAGGTGGAAGAGGCGAGGGTGGCGGGTTCACTCGCGGTTATGGCCTCGGTAAACAGTGGACGGGATGGAGAAGGTTCTCTCTTCTCATTGACTATACTGTGTGTTCTGAGAATGATTAGAATGTTTTCTCAGCTCTTGATTCAAACAGAAACATAGACTAGAACAGTGAAATAACATGAGCAGAGATCTGCACATGGAAGACCAGTTCTGATTAGTTTTCTGAGCAGTTTGTTTTGTGAAAAAGTAACTTGTGCCACCTGCATATACATTGATTGTTTATGCAGGAGTTGACTCTCTGTGATGCTTGGCACAGTGTGCATCATTGGCTGAAGATTCCTGGTGCACAGTGCTGCTCCTCTCAGGTGCTTAGAGAGCAGATTATTATCTCCAGAATATTCTAAATGATCTCATACACCATGATGTTGCCACCATTACAATGCTCATATCTGAAAGAGCTTTGAAAAACAACAAATACTTTAAAGCAAAGTTTGTTAGCCTTCATGGTTCATCTAGCTTGTTCACCACTATCCAGCATTTTCCTGTGGATGCCATAATCTTCTGGTTTGCCTGCGTGTTTTGTTGTTCCTCATTTAAGTGCCACATAGCCAGAGTGGTGGACTTTGTCTTTTCATAGGAGAGTCATCACTCACTGATGACAAAAAAGAGCAAACATGGGTGCAGCAGTCAACATGATTAATATAAATACAAAGCCAATGACACACATACTGTATGAGCAGACACATTAGAAGTACACAGAAATGTATCTTGACAAATCACATTAAAATGTGTGCATTCAGGTTACATTTAAGAATTTTATATATTTAAACATGATGCATTTTTCAAACTGTTATACAAACGTTTTTGTAAATGACACCTTATAGTTATAGTGGTATGATTTCTTTATGCAAGATGATCTAAACAAACTCAACAAAAAGAAAAACTCAGAATGTGCTTTTACAGTATATACTTATACTTTTTTATTTAAACTCTACTTTACAATAGTAAGTTGAAAGAGATTGATCGATTGATTGGTAGCAAACGGTAACGGTCTATATTTCTGTAAGAAAGGAAAATGTTTTTTTGTTTTTTAACAAGCAGGTCATACAGTTATTCGTTGAATTCTATTCTAATTCTATTCTAGACATGGAATTTTGCACACTAATTAAAAGTTTGCTTTCAGTTAATAATATTTTACATTTTGCTGTTGGTGGATAGGCTGTGTTGCTGAGTAATTTATGGACTACTCAGCAGTACTTTCAATTGATGCCGTCAAGGGAAATCGAAACAAAGAAAAAGCGCAATGAATGTACCTACTGAATTTTGAATGACTTGAATAGCTCAACTTTTTTGATTGACCGTGATGGCTTCTTCTTCATACTGTGATTATTCTTTAACAAAAGGTGTTCATTCTCTGACCTCTGCAAATGAACCCTGGATCTTTCAATTGTACTACAACAATGTCAGAGTCCACCTTTTTGCCCTATTTTGGCCTGTTTTTAATGGTTGCAGTGATTTAATTAACTAAAGAGGAAGTCTTTTGTGCATTTTAAAGCAGGACGATGGATACTTGAAAGAATCACCTGCTAAATTAAAGATCAGTACTGACATTCCTGGTATAATCACATTAAACCTTTATTTTTGCTGCCAAATGTGTCTACAGGTTGGACTTTGTTTAAATCAAATTGTGTGTTTTTGCATCTACAACAGTACATTATAATTACTGTGCATTTAGATTGTTGGTTGCTGACAGAATCATCAAATTATCAGCTGAAGGACGTGATGAAACAAGCCTGATTCTGAGACGACTATTCTCAGCAAGACTTCTAACACTTTGTTTACACTAGCCATCTAGAGAAAGTAGCACATCAGTAGCTGTCTATTTAGAGCATATTTTGTCTATTTAGATAGAAAGTAGACTTGGGATAACTTCAGGTGGCAGTTAGGCACATAAAGCGAGTGAAATGCAAGCTGTTATTTGGCAGGCGTTGACAGCTTAAAACTTATTTGTTCTATCAGATGCCAGTGAAATGCTGCTGTAGGCAACCTGTAAGTCCCAATTTCCACCAAAGACCTACAACTCTTTGTCCTAGTCACTTCAATTACTTAGTTTAAGGAAAATGCGTAAGTCCCCACCTGTCAGTTCTCCTCTTGCCACCTCTAAAGTTGTGAGACAGTTTGAAAAAAGAAAATGCAGCAAAAAAGATATCGGCTTTTTTTCCTCTTTGTCAAAACCTGAATTACCCACAATGCAAGTCTACTACAAGCTTGCTGAAAATCTTGGTCTGTTTTGCAAGTAGTGGATAATGAAAAAATGAGGAGCGGGCTAAAGATGTCTGGTAAGGTCACTTCTTTCTGACTCCAGTGTCCCCAGATTTCTTTCATATTCTTTAACATGTAGTCTTCAGCCTCAACCGACGGTTCTTCCGGGCAGCTCCCACTGGAACCACAAAAGGCTTTTATTCCACATATTCAGTATTACTCCCCCCAGATATTAATGTGTAAAATCAGTGTTTCCCAATAAATACTAATCCGTCAACATGCAGTGTTTCCCATTAATTACCTAGACTATGGCACCCGTCATAGTTTCATAATGAACCAAACATATTTTTACACTTCCCTCTAACATTGTGTTTTGTGCAGTTGCTTTAGCGAAGCATTTGCAATCGATAAATTACTGGACAATGTCCCCTCGCTCTGCCGTCCTGTGTCTACTGACAGTCACACTGCTCTGCATGCAGACAGACACTCTCTGGCGCAGATAGGGTCTTTATTTTACCAGCACGGACCAGGTAAAGTAAGGGCAAACAGCAGTTGGTGCCGATGTCATTTGTTACCACGCTGTTTTTGATTGTTTTGATAGGCTCTGTCATTAACAACGAGCCTCCTCCACATGCCACTCACCTGCTGTTGTTCAAATTGCTGGTAAAAAAATTATGAAACACAAGTTGTGTTTTTTTGCCGACTTTATAAAAAATACAGCTGAATTACATCAACAGAGACACATACAGGGAGAGAAAAACAGAGAGAGGTGGGCGGGGCAAGCCGGTGTGTGTGTGAGTGTTTTTGTGTGTGTG
>NW_023339785.1:5964955-5967082 GCF_004916995.1 Morone saxatilis
GTGTGTGTGTGTGTTTGTGTTAAGTAGTAAAATAAGTATATATATAAAAGTATCTATACACATAATAAGGGGTAATGTAGCCCAAAAATATAATTTATCTATGCATTTTAATAAAGCTCTTTACTCACAGGAGAGGAGCCTCCTCTGTTGCTCTTTTTGACAAAGCGTTTTAATCAAATAAATCATCTGCCCTCAATCGATGTATAGTGCATATGAGTCCTCTCACTGACATGTATTGGGCACTTGACCTCCACATTATATGAACAGTTCAAGGCAATTAATAGGAGGCAATGGCTTTTCACAAAGGAATCTGGCCTACCGCTTGCCACATATGGAGCCCATGTCACCAGGACATTTGTCACAAGCAAGGTCATTGAGCAGTCAAAGCCAAACAGTAAAGCAAACTATGACAAGTATGCATCCTCCATGTGCTATTACCAGATAGTGTGAGAAAATTACCACCGCCTACCATGAAAATACCACTACATTTTGACTAAAAGCCTGTTCGATAGATTAACAGCCACTATGAAAGATACTATTCCAAAGATTTTAAAAATCTCACAAAATGGTAAAAGGAATGGTGAGATATTGAGTGTAAAAGCTCTTGTGAGTGGTTTCACAGCCTGACTCCACGCCGTCCAATTCAGTTATCAGCTGCTTTCTACAGAAACGTTTGGCTCTGGAAAATGTTATGTGTTCCAACCATGAATAATGTTGAGAAAAGCAGCCTTACAGTGAAGCGTTCCAGTGGGAGTCTTACAGTTGATGGTTCTATTACAACACGGTTACCCTTGAATGGTGTTTATCTAGCTTGTAATTGGATGTTTCAAAAAAGGAGTGTGTTGTCATTAGTATGTTTTATATATGAGCTGACTTTAGATGACAAAAAATCTTAAGATTGAACTGGGGAAAAAGCTGCTAGCTGTTTAAATGTAAGCTTATTCCATTCAGATTAGTGTAAGGTTGCCACTATATATATATAAAGTTTGATACAATGCATGCATAAAAAAGTATACTCAATACCTTTTTCGATACCATGGCAAAAAGGAAAAAACTGCAACTGGGGACATTTCGGTTTTTGATCCTGTCTTAACCCCCGCAGACATGGTGGTGGGCAAATGATAAATCTGGGCTCCTTGACTGATGATTCGAGTCATCAACATCGAAGGGACAGCCGTAGTCTGTCAAAAAGCATCACGGATAAAATCATTGAATTTGTTTTTGCTGATTGATTGCATTCTAATGTGTCCCCCTCAGCTCAAAAGCAATTTGAGTGGCTGAGACACCTACAGATCCTACAGCTCTACAAGACAGAGGGTCCTATCAGTAGATCTAAATTCAACTAAATGGATTGGACTGATACAATAGATTTGTGCTGAATTATTGCCACTTCCTTAAAGGCCTGTTTTGACGAAAGCATTTCAGCTTAGTTAATGTGAGAGAGATTATAGTGGCTATCATCTAATTAATGCTGACTGCCCCCTGTGTAGACATGTACTATTTGGATACTTTGTGCTAGGGAGACTGTATGTAAGAGCGTGTGTGTGTGTGTGTGTGTGTGTGTGTGTGCGCTTGCATGTGCCAGTGCATGTTCCTTTGACGTCGCTGACCTTCATATCCCCTGGTTGTGCCAGCAGCCATTTATCTTTTATTCATTCTGCCATTTCTGACCAAGGCAGCTTCTCTGGCACTGACGCTTGTCAAAACAGACCCTGTCCCATGATATGCAGCATGCTGCAGCCTGACCAACATGCGCTCTAACATCTGATGCAGTTCCCTGGGCAAGAATTAAGCTAGCTGGTTCCATTCCCAAGAATTCACCAGCCACTTTGACTGTTTTAACAGCCAAATGAAATTCTGCAATTTAATAGATCCTCCAGTTGGCTCGCTATCGGCAGTGGCTGGTAGAAAAGACAAGCTTACCAGCCATCACTGTTGTTGTTGTTTTCACCATGCTAGGTGCAGGAAGCTTCAGACTGAGTGTGCAGCTTCAACATCTGTCAACAACTTGTCAATGTCAATGGAATAATTTGTGTCACTATAGTGTTAAAAGGAGTTCGGTCTAGACCTGCTCTATTTGAAAAGTGTCCTGAGATAACTTCCGTTATGAATTGGCACTCATTGTTT
>NW_023339785.1:5967182-5978054 GCF_004916995.1 Morone saxatilis
TTAAATTCCTTCAAAGTCTTCACTTTATATATTATATGAGTCTGGAGAAACATGGATGTAAACTAAAACCTAACTAACTGGTTGTCAGAAGCATACAACCACAAGGCAGTAGTTCAAATTTCATAATGATGGTAGAGAACATTTTTTAACACATTGGTACAAATATGTCCCATTATTTTACAACTGGACTGAGAGCGGACTACAAAGGCCATAGCATATGATTCACATCATTTTCACACTCATCCAACCATTCAGTGACCCTTCTTGACCTTCATGCAGGCATTTGTATTTATCATGTTTCTCCACTCATTTATTCAGGTTCTTCCTTTATTTGTTAACCATCTGTTGCTAAAACAATTATGGACAATGTATTCCATTTTCCCCTAGAAAATTGGTACTGTTCACTCAGAAGTAACAAGCGCACCGAATCATCTCTCATGTCTTTTGTTTACACTAATTCTGTGTCTATATCTGGTAGAATATGAGTTATACCAAAAACAGACTCAGACAAACTGTTGCATTTCACACCTTCCTCAGACACAATACTAAACATTTCAATGCCAGGAAATACATTTTTACATTGGTGTACTGTGACAAGGTCAAAAAGATGAATTTAGATGAAAATGAAAATGATTTGAGCCTCTGTGGCAGTCCATTGATTTCACTGACGTCAGTGTTAGAAGAACTTCTGTCAGTGCCAGGATTACACCAAGCATCTCATTTAAATGTTAACTGATTGCTAAAGATGTTTAGCTGAAGAAGAGTTGGAAGACATTTTCAAGCCAACAATGAGATCCTACGCATCCGATAATGACATGTCATTGGTTTCTGGGGTTGCTCTGATTCCGCTTAACTAGTCCGCAGCTCTCAGCGAGCACCCAGTTCTGCTGAGTGGATCTCATTACTGCTCTCACTAAATCATTCTCGTCTGATCATCCCCAACAAAGTTCATTTGTCTGGCGGAAGACTCCATGCAGCAGCTATTATTCCATATTTCTCCCAAGCAGTTGATCACACAGGATGATATGGCAGAGATGGCACCTTCCTCCCCTGAGATTTGAAAAGCAAAAACAAAGTTTTTCTAGTGGGTTGGTTGACATCAGCTAATATATCTGTTATTAGAGGAGAAACACTTCCAGATCTAACAATGAGAAGTTGATATGACATATGTCAACCGCTAGTTCTAGTCATTATTTTCTCTTTGCCTCGACTCTACTCTGCTGAACCTTTCATGTAGTTCACTTCTTTGATCTAGAGCCTTTGATGGCAGATTGTAAATACAACACCATCATGTTTTCTGTTGCTGTCAGGGTTAGCTCTTGACACCTGTGTGATGGATTTGTTCGTCAGTTTCCTTGTATTGACGGTGCTGCTGCTTTCTTAGTTTGAGGCAGTGAAATGTCGCACAACTGTCACTGTTTGTGCTCCCCTCAGGAAAATAATCCTTAGCATTTGTTATTGTGATGCAATCATAGACATGCTCAGATTTGGGTTTTGCTGAATATAAACAGCAGCTTATTATTTAATATTGTGAGTCTTCAGGGGGATTCTAGCTTTCACAGGTACTAATTGGCTGATATTTGAAACATTGCATCCAATTTTAGGAATTTAGGAAGTTCAGTGCTTTTAATCATGCACCTTATTTAGCACCTGGGAATCATTTAGCTATTTGTGAAATATGTTTTTAGACATCCCATTTTAGACATAATTTAGTCATCTAGACAAAGCAAAAACACACTCTCCTCTCAGCTCTTACAGTAGTGCTTGTTACGACTTTATGATAAATATTCTCTCTCCCTGTAACCATTCTGCTTCTATTTTCCTTTCTTTCCCAGATGACAACTGCAGACTGAGTGACTACCGTCGGCTGAAAATCAAGATTCTGGATTTGCATGACAAACGATACATGGGCTCCAACATCCATGGGGCCCACAAGGACAACATGGCTGCTAGGAAGCAACTGGTTGATATGATGTTCAAACGCTTTGATACAGATAACAATGGTCAAATAGATGCCAGCGAACTCTCACAGGTAAGGATATCGAACAATATATGAGCTTTAATACACAATAAGATATCTAGAACAATACATAGATAACTCAATCAATTACTGGCATAAAGAAGAATGCATTAACTTAAACTTGACTGAAGCTTACAGTGATCTAATAATATTTCTGAAAATGTGTGAAAAAGTACAGGAGATCTGGCTTTAATTGTCAGTTTCTTTCCCTAAAAAGAAGCTGTTCAACATTTTGTAACTGTGCTTCAATTTTCAAGACTCCCCATAGCCCCTCTTAAGTCCGTCATTTTTATGTAAATATCCATCCAAAAGGGGAGTACATATGAACAAACCATCTGTGTGCTCAGGTGTTTAAACTAGCCACTTTGATGTCTGCCATAATTGTGTCCATTTTACTCCTCTTACCCTTCCCTCTGGTAGCTTTGGTGCGTGGCTCTAGGTAAATCTTTTGAAAAGCAATGTGGGTCAAAGGAGCCTTTCGCTCATGGGAGGCTGCAGCCTTTGACCAGCACTGCCAGGAGGAATGGTTGTAAAAGAGTTTTTTTGTGCTGTCATGAGGAAGAAGGATATTCTGTGCATAACAAATACATTCTCCAAGTCCATTCCCAGTACTCTGATTTATATATATATATATATATATATATATATGTAGATATAGGTACTATTTAAATAATTGAAACGGTAAGCAACCTGCGGTGGTTTTCAGAACCATGAAACCAGTTGCTATTCTTAGGCCAGTTTCCTGCTGATCTAGTAGGATATTCCATCTGTACAGGGGGTCACCTTGGTTTGCTTCGTCAGTGCTCTCTTGGCCAATGAGGGAGGTCTCATTAGGTTTATTTGAATATTTTTAGCATTTTGAGTTCAAAGCATCTAAATAATGCCTCAAAAATAGTATTTAATTTTTATATTATTTACATATTTTTACATTTACATGGCGCCCTGTGCCAGCATGAGAGAAATCAGTGCTTAGTGAGTGAAATGCATAGTCAACAAACCATGTTGTGCTGTGTTTTAGGGAATAATATTGCCAGTGTCCTCTGAATGTGAATTTGAATATGCCCTTTAAACCTACTGAATATTACTTTGGACAGATTTTAAAACCTCTTGGTGATGCCATTTATTCTATTCCAGGCCAAGCTGTACCCCTTCACCTATCCCCAGGTGTTTGAATGACACAAACTAGTCAGTAATAATTAACATCCAGATGGAGAAGCTCTTTTCATAGGTTCCTCAAGGGCTGCTTTTAGCCATGCTCCCCTTTTTATCCTCGACACATATGGGAATGTTGGCAGATTTCATGCAGTGTCTGACTACACAAGACACGTTCTTAGAGAAAATGAGAGAAGTGAGCATTTCTGGAATAGTCATAAATTAAAATATCAGTGGATTACAGGTGGCCCTTATGGGGTTTCCAACTAATCAAAAGGGTTTTTTTGTGCTTGCATTCATTCACATAGCTGACTCAAACCACTAGTTTTCTGACTTGGTCCTATATAACTTATTTTTCATACTGGAACTCAACGACAGGGCTGTTTTGCTGCAGTGACAGGAAACTTCACTAGTATTTGCACATATCTGCAGTCTAAAAATGTTGAGAAAACTTTTGAACATCAACATACTTTCACCTCACATCAAAATTAGTGCATAATAAATATCTGCAGGATAAATATTGGCTCGAAACAGCTTCACCAATCTGATAAATCACTTAATAAATGAAGGCAGTTGTGGGTTGACAGTGCCTCAACAGAAGGGTGTCTAAATATAATTATGGATTGGGTCTTTAATGAGTTTTTATGTTGGTGTATTAAATGTTGCCTTAGAATGTAATTTCAGAGTAATTAATAGCTTGGAAAATGCAGTTTGCTTTCCTCTCCAAGGATGCAAGTTTTAAAAAATCGTACACAATACATGAAGGTTCAGAATTACTTAGTGTCAGGGCAGTCTGCATGTTTTCTTAACCTGAGCTGCTTGAGATACTGTAGAACTGGAGAGTTTTGCCTTTGTGATAAAAGATGAATGTGAAAGAAGACAAGAGATTTATGCAAATAACATTTTGATGTGAACCCTCAAAAAAAGCAATGCACAAGCAAATCACACTCTTATCAGCAGTTGAAAATACAAAACCATGCTGCAACACTCATGCCCTAAAGCGCTCTTTATAATTGGAGCATTCTCTGATCTCATTTGAAATTCTAGGATGAAAATCCCTCACCCTGGCTTACTTGACTTGCTAGAGTGTGCACATGAAGGGGCACAGGGAGCAATTGTCCCTGCCCTTTTAGTTATGGCTGCCCTTTTAAAATGGCAAATCAAAACTTATTTTTTTGTAAATTGCCCGTATCTATCATTTGACCAAAGACAGAATGCCTGAAATCATACATTTTACCAAAATGGGTGGCAGGTAGCAAAACGGCTAGCGCTATAGCCTTATTGAAAAAAATGTAACACAAATGGGGAAATAAACATTGCCAGGCAAAGGTTATAGCGTTATCATATAAGGCTAGAGGCCTTCGTCTGATTTTGCACTTCATAAGGTATTGTAACTTTTATAACATATTTTGTCAATTATAATTCATAAAAAAACAAAATTTCATAGTTCATAGCTTTTGGAAGGACTGCTCTTTTTGTCCCTCCATATAATTTATAGTAGTACTATAGTACAGTCATTATGCCGTTCTGGAAACCTTTTGGAAAGGATTTGTATTTTCGTTATATACCTTTGAGAAAAGATCCCACGGACAGCATTTTGAGAATCAGACTAGAGAAAATTAAGTCCTCATCCAGACCAGAATAGGTATAATGAATGGGTAAATCTTTGTAAATTCTCTATTCTCTTAAAGACCAATGGTATTAAAGGTCAGTTTACAGAAGCCACACACAGGGTCTTTACCACAGCCCTCCTACCTGTCATCTTCTTACTAGAAGAAGATTTTAGCAGACATCTTTGTAGCTATAATGTCTGTGCTACCAGAGTAGGTTCTGTGTAATTACTGAAATAAATCTAAAATGTTACCAAGTGAAAACTTAACTGTGTCTGTCTGTAGCTGTTAATTGTGAAATAGGTGTTTTATCTGATTAACTAGCCAATGTTCCATTGGCTGTGTAGATTAAGCTTCGATTTGAAACAGGCAGAAGCTGCATTCTCATTAAACATTACAGCTGGTTATCCTGTCAGTGATGTCTCAGTTCATTAAGCTCACAGCGTCTGCCATTGAACATGTCCGTGGTCCTCTTTTACTGTGGTTGAATAGTCACTCACCACAGAAAAGTAGCCAGATGAATCAAAAGGTTGTGTGATGAGAGTAAGGCCATGTAATGAAATATTCAAGATTTAGAGTTAAAACATCACAACCTGAGAAATGTGTACTGTAATGGTGTAGGAGTCACAAAGGCTACCTACATTACTTCAAGTCAAGTCAAGTCAAAGCAAGCCAGAAAAAATTACCAGAGAGTTAAGAATATTTGGAGCACCTTTGTTCATGAGGAATCCGCGAAGCATTTCAAGTGAGCACTTATCCCTGGCTCAATTTTGATTTGTTTTCAATGCATAAATTATGAAAAAGAGGAAAAACATTGTGCAAATGAGATCTAATAATTTAAAATACAGAACACACAAGCAGCTGTTTTATTGTGTATGCCACATTTACTGTAAGGGTATGCCATTACAGGTGACACCTACATTTTGGGCAAGTCATCTGGGAAGGGAAGTGCACTGATCCAATGGACAAGGCATGATGTATAAAGCCATCCCTTCTGATTAGCATTTTGACAGCTGATCTAGTATGATGGATGTTTTACTGCTAGGGCCATGCAGAGGGTGTTGAATAGGATCATGCTTTAGCAGGATGATGATAAAATCTGCACAGTGTTTGGGGCCTTTCCACCATCTATTGTGACAAAACTTGAGTGAGTCTCAAGTAGCTATGATAAACTGACAGCTAATACTGGGTGTGTTTCATCAGTATGACATTCAACACAGAGTTTAGATGGAGCACTTAATGTTGACTCATTTCAGAGAACTTTTCAACATAGACAGTATTAAGTACGTTTACAAAGTAAGTAGATTTACTCTAGTGTTGTACTTAAAGCAACACTATGTAAGATTTGGTATTTGCTGCAATTTGGCACCCTGTTTCTATAGACAGCTGTATATGTGAATTTGTTATGAATATTTATGATCAAAAGCAATCTATTTTATGCTATTATACCATTTTCATTTATTTATTTTCCTCATATGCTGTGTTACACATCTGGATCTGCTGTAACAACTGAATTTCCCCAGTGTGCAATCAATAAATAAATACCTGATGTGTATAGGTATGGATACTGGAGGGGAAGGCTGCAGCAACCTCAAACCATGCCTTATAAAAACCATCATTTGATTTTAAAAAAAGTGTGATACGGAGGGAGAGAGAGAGAGAGAGAGAGAGAGAGAGAGAAGGAGAGAAGAGAGAGAAGAGAAAGAAAGAAAGAAAGAAAGGAGAGAGTGAGAGAGCAAGATAGAGCTCATGTGGTCAAGCAAGTGTGAATATGCAAAGTAGGGATGTCCCAAATTCTCGGTATTGAAGCTGATCAAGGGATTTTTTTTATTTTTTAGCTATATTGAACTATATTGACACATTTGTTTTACTCGCAAAGCTTGTCAGTCTAGCTGTCGTCAACTTTCTCCACTGTCTCTCTCTCCTCCACTCCAGTGATCTCTGTGTGCAGGATGTAGCCCCACCCGCAGCAGCAGTGTTTCTCCAAAGACAGCAGTGGAGAGTGACACACTCATCACACCACTGCAAATGCAAAAAAAAGTACAGCGAACAAAAAGCCAATAAGAGTAATTAATTAATGTTATCTGCACAAAAGATGTACACACTAGGAAAGTAAACACTCAGCAGAATACAGTTCATCCAGGTAAGGCTGCAGAGAAGCAACAAACACTGCAGGATACTTACTAAAGGGAGACAGAAACTCAAAAGACTGCAACAAGACCAAAGAAGTTTAGGTTAAGCTATTTCAAAGCCTACTTTTTTTGTTTTTTTGTTTTTTTAAAAGCAATTTTTTCTTTAATGCAATGCAAATCTATTTACCTGCCTTATCTTGAAAAATACAATATCTTCTGTTAACACTGACAGACAGATAAATCTGCTTTATATGCTTGTCTACTGTATTAAAGGTGGCCTGTATGGTCACTGCACTACATTATTATGAACTATAATGAACTGATCGTGGATCATGTCTTGTCCCTCTTCATCTCCTTGCAGTTCTCATTGATTATCAGAATCAGAATCAGAATCAGAAATTATTTAATAACTCCCAGGGGGAAAATTACTTTCGTTACAAACTCCAAAATGCTCATACAACATATTTACTACATCATATAATAATTATTAAGAACATACGTATATATAAATTATTAATATAAAAGCATAATCTTATACAACTAAGGTAAAAGGTGTAGAAATGTACAGTTATAAAGTATTATGTAAGAGAAGAAGAAAGTGCAGAAAGTGGATGTCCGTGTTTGAAATGAGTTTAGTTATGTGTTGTTGCCTGTCTCGGCTCTGTGGCTGCTTTGACATGCAGTATGTTTGTGTTCAAGTTTGCTGCCTGCTGTAGTGTAAAACTTCTATCTAACATTATTAGATAGAAGTTATCCTGGCAATTCAAATTAATACAAAAAATATGTATCATTTAGTATGACGTCATTATATAGACTGACCTTCTCTCAGCACCCCCAACTGTGGCTGATTTCCAGCGTCCCTGTGTATCGGCGACAACCCACTTATTCTTCTTCCAGCAGTCGTAATTTCTGCTCCCCCTCTGTCTCTTGCTCTCTTCTCAAGGGCTGTAGTTAGCTGTCCATGATGCTTTTAGTGCACAAAATGTATTTAACTACCATATGTTCCAGACACTTTTCATTCCCAAGCAAAATATGGCATCACTTTTGTATTGCTTTAACATTAATACATTCACATCAGCAACACTTGCATTGTGTTTTCAAACATATAATAATGGAAGAAATACCCAGTAAACATGTAATTACCCCCCGGTGGCATTACTGTATTTGTCTTTCAAAATGTATTTACTTTTGCAAATGAGTTGCATGTAAATGTAATTTCTAAGAGACAGTACTCTCAAGCTTCTTTAACCAGACATAAATGCATTCTCATTGAAGGTTATCAAGCAAGAAGGTCTGTCCAAGGATGTCTCAGAGTGCACATTGTTCGACCTGCTGAAGTACAATGATGTTAATGACGACGAGCACCTGACAAAAGAGGAGTTTTACACAGCTTTTGGTGAGTCCAAAGTTTTGTTTGTAAAATGTTTTGTGTCATTAGAAAAAAAAAACAGTTCTTTTTTCTTGTCTTAAACACTGTCCCTGAAAAAAAAGGTTTAGTTTCTTGCACGCATTTTTTATTTGCTACATCTGTGTAAAAGATGATGAAATTCTCAGTCAGTACTTTTAAAATCTCCTTATGTGTTTTAACATGCGTTGAAGTTTATTGGTAGTCAACAGGTCTACGCCATTTTTCACCAGGTAATTATTATTCACTTGGACAATAATGCAATATTGTGTTTAAACTGTTACAGAAAAGGGGAACTTGCAATCTTAGAAACAACAGAAATCTATTTGAGCTCCTTCATGTCCATACATTTTAAACCTTAGGTTGTACTGACATGCATGTTTCTCCTCTGCTTTTCTTTTAATAGCATTGAAGCTAAGCGGTTTTAAAGTCTTGTGGGGTACATAAAATAAAAAGGTTATCTAAATAAATTTTGATTGCAATTTACTTTGAAATCTGAAGAGCAACTAAGTGTTGGTTGTTATCTGAACTGTCTGTCTGGTGCATTTCCTTGGAAACATGGGTCATTACAAAGTTATGATAATGATAAACATGAAATAGTGTTTGATATCCGGCCAAAGGTTAACCGTTGCCATGTTGTCGGTCTTCAAATGTTTGGTCCACCTGGACAGATGGATAAAGGGGATCAGCGTGGAGTGCCAAAGGAAGCAGGTCAATACTATTGTGAGATAATATTTTAAACCAAATCCCCCCCCTCATTAGGCAACATAATGATGACAGGTACTCTGCCATAATTGAGTCACACTAACACATGTGCACCAGTTTCCTCCTCCTCCTTTTGTTTCCTCCTCATGCTCTCTTTCACGGTTCCTCCCTGTCTGACATTTTCAGTCAACTCAATATCCTCTGACAGAATATCCTCTGACATTTGGCTGGCTTGACACACTTAGCAGTGGGAGAGAATTCATAATCAACCTTCATATCATTGGCCCTTTGTATTTAAAGCATTCTTTAGAGCAGACAAAGTCACGAGAGCAAGTGGCAAAGTGTCTCATCTTGTCTGTTATTCTCCACATCATACGTGAAAGTGTGGGAGCAAACCCCTTCTGGCAAATCAGAAAAAGAAAGTAACCCCAGCCAATCTGGGGAGAGCTGCTGTTCCTTGAAGAGTTGAGTTGCTCCAACTCCAACTATTTCCTCTTATGTTTTCAGATCTTTTTTGCAAGCTTCCAGCTTAACTCCCCATAAGAAGACTGGATATTTAATGTTAGTAAATCTCCCCCTCTTTTTTTCGTTTTTTTCAACCTGTCTGACACCTCTCTTTTACTTGTTCTTTTCCATTTTTTGACCTTATTACAATATTTAGTATTGTTATTTAGCAAAAATGGATAGTTGGCAAATTATGTAAATTACTGATTTATTTTATTAACTATTTAATTTAATCTCTTGACTGGGGATTTATAGGGGATTGCTAGTATATTCAGGTGACTATTAGTATCAGATTTAAGCACGCAATAATGGTCTTGGTAATATTTTACAACAACTTCAACTTCAATCAAGAATTTCATGCACATTGCTTGACCGCTCAAAGCCATTTCACCCCTGTTCACCCAATACTGAATATCTGAGGAGTGTTTTACATACTTGGAGGTCATTGTCGTTCTCAGCTTATGTCTTCTTCGCTTTATTGTTAAACCTGCTTCACTCTGCTAAATGCTTAGGTACTTCAAAGACGGGCCCTCAGCCCTCAAAGGCTGATTAATAGGGTCACAAATTCACCTCCTCCAGAGACTAACAATCGTATTGTACATTTCAATTTACTTAATTTCAATAGAACTGTTCATATAACAAAGGGAGATAACACAGTCATTGTACAAAGAATCTGAAGCCTTAAAGGTCCAGTGTGTAACATTTAGCTACAGAGTAAGCAGTCCTATCCTGGGCCGAGCACATTCCGTTTGTGAATGCTTACTGTTGGTCCTCTGTAGAAGTTAACAAGAACTTAGCACAGCAATTTTGCTTTCATTTTCCCTTAGAAAATACAGTTGTTTCTGTGCTTTCTTAACCAGAGTGGAGATGTGAGATGATCATGACAGGTTCTATGTAATGTTGATTCCCAGGAACCGAAATCTGTTCTCCTGTTCCAACTCAGTTCCACTAATGTAAACAGGGGTGTTTGCCTCCTTTTTCCTAAAATCAACCATCAGCCTCTTTGGTTTTGCTAATGTTGAACAGTATTGTTGATTTCCTCCCGATATGATTGTTGTTTGAAATCCAGCCGATGATGGTGGTGTCATCTGCAAAATTCACAACAGAGTTGTCCCCATGTTGGGGGATGCATTCATGGGTGTATAGCGTAAACAGGAGGGGGCTGAGCACACAGCCTGGAGGGGTTCTGGTCTTGAGGATTAAACTGGAGGAGGTGTGACCAGAGTGTTGAGTGTACCAATCAGATGCACGGGGGAGATTGTGTTGAATGCTGAGCTGAAATGAACAAACAGCATTCTGATGTAGGTGTTGTTTGCCTCAAGGTATGTGGAGACTGAGTGGAGG
>NW_023339785.1:5978154-6009391 GCF_004916995.1 Morone saxatilis
CTGTACTGCTCATTGCCCGAGGCCAACGTGTTAACTTCGTAACCTGACATTAAGGGTTTATGAGCCCAACTAGCTAACCTACATTGATGACAGCTGCGTCGATGCTTAGTCTACTTACTGAGCTAGTAAGAAAGCTTGAGAAAAGAAAAGTAGTAACTGGCAAATTGTGTATGACACCGCTGAGACTCCTGATTACTATGAGCATCGGTTCTTTAACTGTGGTTCACTGGGTTATTACTTCATGGAACGCAGGCCTGATACAGATATGTGTACTTCATACATAAATGCTTGCTAAAATGTTTCTCATTGGAAACCAGCAAATTGATGCTGGGTGTCCTAGCTATTCTGAGACACGCGCCAGGCGCTACCATCCCCGAGCCGCGGAGTAGCCGACGGTAAGCCCTAGTTGTCGAGCTTCTTGCCCGGCAGACGCGCAGTGTTTAAGTATTTCTTCTAGTCGCACAGCATCCTCTTGTATGTGAGCGGAGTCTTGGTAACAAACCGGGTTGTGTGCGACATATTTCCCTATATATAGGCTCGGAAGAGTATTACGGCTTCTTGGGCGCTAGGCAACACAGGCGCTCTGTTTTCGTGATTTCTTTTGTTGTTATGATGAATTCCTTTTTTGAAGAGATGGTAGTGTGATAAAAGCTATCAAAGTCACTTTTAATATGATTATGTGTTAATAGTTTAGGGAGAGCCACAGTCTCGACTTGAAGGTGCTTACGTAATTATGAAAGTCTGAGGCTACTGCCGCGTCACGTAACGCTGCGTTACGCTTGATTGGTATGAGTTATCGTGGATGGACGATTGCAAGCCTACGTGTCGAGTGAAGCGCTGTACGGCCCATCACACGTATGTCCATTAAGCCATTGGCGGGGTGGTGTATTCGATTGTTTGAGTCACTTGGTCTATCCCAGTGGGTAGTTGTTGCTGGACACGGTTCGTGGGTCTGATGCTGATTAGAGCTATAGCGTTACCTGTGTGCCTTGTAGAGTGAATATGTGTATATGATGTTGGTGTTATTATCAGAGTATGCAGAGAGGATATGGTAACCGATGTGATGAGGTATTGGTTCATATGAAGAGTAAAGTGCTAGTAAATGGTGATTGATGGTGAGAATAGAGTTAGTGGTGATTTTGTAAGGTCTTGGCCTGATTCTTTGGACTTCGACGATGCATTATGAATTAAGTCTTTGCTTTTTGTAGTTGAGTTTTGATGTAAAAGTAAATTGATAGCACGGCGCTAGGAGAGCATGATAGGAAGGATATCCTATGAGATAGCTGGAAAGAGAGAAAGTTATATAAATTAAAGGATTGTTGTCACTAGGTAGAGTAGACCCTGCAGAAAAAAAGATCTGATCCAACAGTTTCAGACTTCACAAGTCTTTTCTTCATTGGTTATAGACGCGACAGGTTTTAACGAGCAGTTGAATAGTTCATTGTATTTTAGTCTGTGTTTTTGTTGGATGAATATAGTTAGAGTGTGGTCATTAATAAAAGATTATAATGAGAGTATTTTTGTGTGAAAGAAAGATAGAAGATTGGAGACTGTGTCTGGAATGGGCGTCCAAAGGACATGTTGGTTTGCCTTTATAGAGACATAACGAGGGAAGTGCTTTGTGGACCTAAAAAGTTAAATTTTTGCTTCATGATATCTACTGGTTCCTCCCTCGGAATCTTTTGTTGTTGGGAGGTGTGGTGTTGTGTGGTGTGTGTGTTTGTGCGAGATTCGATATATCCTTGAAATAAAATTTGTTATATTTTTAAGGTCTGACAAGCAGATTCTTGGAGTTGTGTCTTCTTTCTTGACTCTCATGGTGTGTTCACTTTGTCCCTTTGGATTCTCTCTCGCCTCAGTTCCAGAGTGATCTCCTCTTATACTTGTGCTGTTTTCAGGAATATGTATATTTTCTTTGGAGTGTAGGAATATTTGAGGTATTCAGGTGCGCGGAAAAACACTCTATGATATAAAGATATGAATATTTATAGCTGTTAAAGAATCCTATAGCGTTCTTATTATAAATACATATAGAAATGTGAATAAGATGCTTTGTGTAAGTTCTAGATATGTCTGTTGATGGTCATTGATTTTTTCTTGAGTTGGTCTAAGTCTACCTATGAGCAATATAATCCGTTTATTTATGTGGGTTTTGCTGGCTATATGCTAAGGTTCTCCGTGTACTGCTCTTCTGCGCCTTTAAATTTATACTTTACATTAAATAGAAGTAATATAAGATAAGAGTAATTAGAGGTCGGTAATGGCTCTTTAGTAATGTTGCGGTCGAAGCCAGAAGTATGTAAGTCTATTCGATAGGAATTTATCAAAATAATATTGTTGGTCGTCTGAAGTTGAGTCTTGGAGTACGGGTAGTATTATGGTGTGGATTTAGTTATTTAGGTTTCTATTTCTCTGTGCATGGGGGTAACCTAGATGTTATATATAAAGAGGATCATTGCACGAGATAGTGTAGATAGTATGCTAGAAGGTGATAACAAGTTATTTCTCATGTAGGTATCCTAGTTCGAGCTCGGTGAGGCTCGCCGAATTCGGTGTCCAAGTATCACAGGCCATGTGGGATTACTTGTGTATTGGCGATATCGTCAGCTCCGCTGCTAATTGTATCTAGCAGAGACGTGTGGATATGGCGTATATGCTAGCGCGCGGTCTCCTGAGCGTCATCGTATCAAGTATTCTACGTATTATTATACCAATCAAGCGGGTACGAACAATTCGGTTACGCTGGACGCGGTTCAGGGTTTGCCTGGAGAGCATAGGAGGCTTGTTTTCTATTGATTAGTTTTATGTTAGTGTGAGCTGTGTTAAGGCCTTCATGCTGGCATTGGGCTTCTAGTGTTGAGAGAGAGTATCAGGAAGTATTAAGCAGTTATTTTGTGCCATTTCTTCACCATACAATGGATTCAGCGATATTCACATGAAGAGAAAACAGAGGAATGCACTGCGTTTCCTGTGGCTGGGCTAAGATATTATGTGCGAGTATCTTGCGTGTGATAAAATGCGAGAGTACCACCCGTTTGTTACTCAGTACTCGCTCACATAGAAGAAGTTGAGATGGGTGCTGACGGACTCATGGATTTATATCTGCGCCGTTCCTGCGCGGGAGATAGGAGCTCGACAAGCTTTCGTGAGGTCGGTAGGGCTGTACTCTCATCGCTACTGTTGGCTCAGGAGATGGTATGCCTGCTCTCTGGCTTAGACCGCGTTATCATTCCTGTTGTGTTTTTTTTATATGATGAATGTAGCAGGAATATACGTTGATAGAGTAAGCAATATCTGTGAGTCGTCTGGTGAATTTGATAGTTATACCAGGGGGTTTTGTGTAATTTTTTTTCTGTTTGGGGTTATAGTGGAACAGTAAACGTAGTTGTCTAGTATATAAAGGAGCCTCTCTGGATTGTTGTATTTTGTGAATCTAACAAACTGCCATTACTACTTCTTCTTTTCCTCGCTGTTCTTTGAGCTTAGCTAAGGTAGCGTAACATTGAGCACTGATCACTCTAATGTGGATTAGGTGGTAGCTAGTTATGAGGGCATCAACGTGATATGTCAGTTAGTATAGTTATAAACTTTTTTTTTGTTTGCTTCCGGCAGCAGTGAGCAGTACAGATCTCTCTCTTTTGTCTCGTTCTTAACACTCCAGTTTATGGTTTTGGTTAGTGACTTTGGTATTTAATCTTTTTCTGTTCTGTTTAGTTTTGGTTGCGCGCGCGCGCCGCTCGCGCCCGGCGTCTCTTTTGGAGTGTTTGATTTGTGGGGGGGGCGTGTCTCCCGCTGCGCGGGGTGGCGTTGAGGTGGGTGGGGGTGGGGGGGGCTCGCGGGGGGGGCGCGGGCGGGGCCGTGCCGGCGGCGGCGGGGCTGGACCCCCTGGGCGTGCTTGACCAGAGTGTTGAGTTACCAATCAGATATGCCGGGTTGGGGGAGATTGTGTTGAATGCTGAGCTGAAATGAACAAACAGCATTCTGATGTAGGTGTTGTTTGCCTCAAGGTATGTGGAGACTGAGTGGAGGGCAGTGGAGATGGCATCCTCTGTGGATCTGTTGGTTCTGAATGCAAACTGGTGAGGGTCCAGACTTGTTCCTAATGTGCTGGATAACCAGTTTCTCAGCGCACTTCATCATCAGCAGAATGGGGGTGCTACAGGGCGGTAGTTGTTAAGACTAGACATTATAAACTTTTTAGGTACAGGGAAGCTGTTTTAAAGCAGGTGGGAACACTCCTTTGACAGTAATAATTTAAAAATGTCAGTAATGACATGAAATAGCTGGTTGGCACGTTTTTAGTACACAACCAGGGATGTTATCAAGCCCAGCAGCTTTATTCATATTCCCTCTCAGCAGGATTCTTCTTACATCCACTGTGGATACTGACAGCAGCTGATCCTCTGGAAGAGGAGTCAACTTTATAGCTGACTCTTTGTTGAGGAGATCAAAGCGAGCATAAAATGTCTTTAGCTCATCTTGTAGCGTGGCCTCACACTTGATGTGGGTGCTCCTGCTTGTGTAGCCTGTGATGTTCTGGATTGCCTGCCACAAGTCTTCATTGTTGTTGGTGTTGAGGTGTCTCTCCAGTCTCTGCTGGTGTCTCCATTTTGCCTTCTTGATGCCAGTTCTGGCAGTGCTGTAGGCTTACTTGTCACCTGACCAAAAGGCAGCTCACTTCTACATTCATCCAGGCTTTCTGGTTAGGGAATGATTGTATTGTCTTTGTGTTAACTGGTTAATTGTTGGGCAGACAATATGGCTGACACCTTAACAGGAAGAATTCTACATCTGGTAAACATTGTCCATCCACTTAAACTGCCCTTGAGCATCATTGATGGAGTCTGCCTCCTCTCGTCAAACCGGAGTCTTGTGTTCTGTCAGTGCGGAACACGCTTTGCCTGTTGAGAGCAAGAGCTTGATCTAGGATGTTGTGGTGCAGCAAGGTCTCACTAAAAATGAGGGCACAACTGTCTCTGATGCCCAGTTGCTGAGTAAGCCAGAGTCATGTTTCATCCATTTTATTTTCCTGTGACCGAACATTAGGCAGGAGTAGGCTGGGTACTCAAATCAATTCCAAGATGGCTTAGTTTAGCTCTAATTCCGGCTGTCTTCCCTTCCTTCCTGGGGCAAACCACATGTGGTAACGTTTAGTCCGGGTGTTCTGGCTAGCTGGCTGGGAGATGCAGAGCACTGTGATTGTCTCAAGGTCTGCTGCACTTAATCCGAGTGTATTTCTATCATAAGTAATTCCATAATAGAGGCAAAAAATAGTAAATTAAAACAAATTGAAGCACAGTTTAAGGCAACTGCATTTAAATATGCTGCTGTTTTATGACAATGGTATCCGTATAATTACTGTGTTTTTGTTATCTTGAAATAAGCCGTTTTTGTCTACAGAGGGAGTGGGTCCTTTTCTGCAGAGTACATGTTGAACTGCCATGTTTACACATGCTTGTAGGGCAGTGGTAAGAGTTGTAATCAGTTGGTTGTAATCTGCAACTTCACTGCCAGTTGTTACTAAATCTTTGGACACATTGGCCCTTTAAAAACCAAAGAGACCTGAATTTTCAAAATGGGTAGATCTGGGCCAGACAAGAGAGCCAAGAAACATTGCATTGAGTTGCAGTTGACAGTGGTGTCATTTCTTAGTGGGTTCAACCTTTTCACATAATGGGGAGCCATTAAATTCAATGTTTATATATGTATTTGCGTCTATCAAGGAGGTCAGAGTTAAGTATGCTGAAGGACTATTCACCATGAAGGATCACATCATACTGGGAATTATACTCTTATACAGTTAACCTGTGTCATAACCAGATCACAGTGTTACATTATGTACCCTGTCCTGATGCTCATAATCATCTAACATAATCTATAAGATTCACATTAGTAAATAAATGCTAATTGGGAAAGCATTACTTTTTACTATGTTATCGGATCTAAAAAACACTAGTCAATCAGATTTACTGAGCATGGCCAATTTATTTTATTACTGTTGGTGTTCTTCCATAGACAGATATAAAACTGCTATATAATGTAACACACAGTTAGAGCTACATCTTTTTTTTAATATGTCGTCCCCCGGTACACAGCTGTTGATATAATGCAATTGCAGGCATCTTCAATAATGACTTGAGTTGTATCTTTGAAATTGTATTTCAATGATATGTAGGTTGGAGATGTAACCAGGAGAGCAGCAGTTCAGTGGAGCAACATGGTCAGAAGTCTGTGCATGGATTTGACCTCATAGACCATGGTCACAGTGCCTGAGGCAAAAATGCATTGCAAGACGATAGCTTTTTACTTCATTGCCGACATAATCTGTGAGTGGCAGCTATAAAAATCTATGCAAATAACTTAAGCGCTGCCGTAAACGGAGCACCATCATGAAGTAAATCAGTTGATCCACTGTGTCCAGAATTATGGTGCAGCTTGGAGACGAACAGCAGTAAATTCCGAATGACTCCCCATGAAAACAGCACCTGTCTGACTACTCTGCTAATAAGGACCCTTTGCACACCTTTGTGGAATATTCAAAGCATGGCAACATTGTTTGTCAGGACAGAAGATAAGACTTTAATGCCCATGCATTATTCATTCCTCCTTTGCATAGACTAGAAGGGGGTTGAGAATCAATTTGCTTCAGCTAGCAGTAAGGAAACTGTCTGGCAGAAGTGATGTCTTTTAATTAGATGATGTTACAGATATGAATGATGTCTGCCACGCTACTGATAGTCAGCCCCTTGTCATCGTTGAATAATTTGTTGAATGATGGCCTAGTGCATCATGGGTAAACAGATAAGGTGTCATCTATCATAAAGTGTCATTAACTTTTGGTGGGAGAGTGTCCCAATACATTGGGGCATTGACTGACAGAAATGAACATCGACTACATGTAGTAAAAAGACAGAAAACTCTCTACACAGAAATATATGCCTTAATATGCAGTGATCTACATCCATGCTTTCCTTGATGTCCCAACACAACCAGATATTTACTGTATATCATAATAATAAAACCATATTCTCTATTATCACTTTAGTTATTGAATTTTCAATATATACTTACTTGACTTAGTCCCACTTATGTCCTGGCAAATAGTTACAACAAACAACTAAAGAGAGGAGAAAGAAATCTTACATTTTTAAACAAGCTTGTTCAGACTATTAATTGCAAAGTCTGAAAGCTTACAAGAGAAAACATACTGCACAATTTAGGGATGGAACAGAAGTGCAGCTTCAGTTCAGAAAGCGTGTAGTGATACAAATGCACTAAAAAAACACATTTTGCATGTGTTACATGTGTTAATTTCCCTGGTTTTCTCTGGAGCTGTGCACTCTGGCAAAACAAGATAGTTGAAGCCACTTTTGTGCAGTCAGTGCTGGGTGGGAGCTCTGTCATCTGCAGCAGACCAGTCAACATCTGTGATCACTGTGGAATGAACTTAACTAAAGTCATGCTCACTGTTTGCCACAAGTAATATCTCAACCTGAATGTAAAAATGGGCCATGGGACATTGTACTGATATTTCCCTCCATTGATTTCAGGTGCTATGTGCGACAGTCTCATAGCTTAACATCAGCTTGGTTGGGTAGTATTTAGTCAGAGGGTTTTAAAAGCTGCACACGAGGCAGGATGTGACTGTGCCCTTGTGCCAGTGTGTTTTTTAAGCCCTTTGAAGTTAGCTGGACAATCACAGGGTGCTTTGCCTGTGCACCACACAGTCTAATGTTATTAGTTTGGGTACACCTACTAAATGCATTCTCTAAGCGTCTAGACATGCTGCTTCACAGACAACAATGAAAATGAATGTGCAAGTGCTTGGAAAGAATCCCCTGTCTGAATGCTCCCCCAGGCAGTTTGTTGGCTTGAATTTCATCCCCAACAAAACCTCTTCTTGCGGATGTACAGCAGACTCACAGTGCTCTTGCTTTTTTAACACTTGTGAAAAGGCCTCATCCCTTAGAGCGGCTTTATTTAAACACTCCGGCAATAGCCAGAACAGTTGTCCTACTTGGTGTACTGCAATACTGACTACAGTAGTTACCTTCATTTTAGCTTGTCTCTGAAGTGTCTGTCTGATGTTAAGTGTGTTTATTCAGTACACATTATTTAGCTGAATCACAGTAATGACATGAATTGTACTTTTCTTCAAGTATAGTGGTAATGCTACTTGTGTTGCGCTATGGGACATTTCTCACCCCTGCCTGTTGTTTCTTGGGTGCCCAGATATTGATCTGAACCCTGACACCTCCTGACAGAACACACAGCCAGGAGATGCAGCTCTTTGATTTCTGCTGAGGCTAGAAGTCTTGTTATATACTGTACCTTTTATATTCCTGAGGGACTGGTGGGAAACCTAGATGGACTGTAATGTGATCCATCATATTGTAATGTTGATGTGGTCCTCACACGGTTTGCATGAGTTAAAGGTTGGGACTGACACTGTTTTTTAAGGTCAACACGAGTGCACCACCCTGTAATGTTTTTTTCAGAAACAGCCTGTCCTAACCAGAAAAAAAAAAAAAGTAAATTAAGTTATTTAACTAACGTGCATATTTTAACCCAACCAAGCACTTTTGTTTACTAAACCTAACCAAGTAGTTTTCATGCCTAAACCTAACCAAACTGTAACCGTTTAACAACCTTAACAACGTCACAATAAAGGTTGGTTAAACAAAGACATATATGTCCTTTTGGGAGTTATTGGGGATCACAAGGGCACCTGGGGCCGCACTTGGGCTGTGTGGGATTAAATGCTCCTGTGGGAAATGACACTGAGTAAGATGGGGAAGTGGAACCTCCCCAAATTATAGAACTGATTCTGCTGAATTATTAATCAAGTTTGTTTTATTTATTTATTTATTTTTTTGACAGTCAGTTAAAGCAAATTACTTAATGAAGGTGGAAATTTGAATTTGGAAGCCTCTATAGGTAGCGTTCGTGATTAGCACATTCCCTTGCCAATATTTTAATGTTAGTTGTATATGGTTGTGATTCCTTTCTCACGTTTCTTTTTTTTTTTGTTTAATTTTCTTCTATTTATTTTATCTTCTTTCTCTCCTTGTGTTTCATTTGAATGTATTGTCTTTTATTTTAATGCAAGACAGCTCTATTCTTGTGTGTTTCCAAGTCTGGTGTAATCCCTACATTTGCAAAAAGTTTGCCAAGCTTGAAAATTAGTTGATTTACACTCTCTACTTCTGTGAAGATTATAATTAGCCATCCAAACCAACAGCGGGGCCTCCTCGAGGGAAGGTCTCTTTCCATTAAGGCAAGTTTGCTCTTATTCAGCACCCATGGCACAGCTACAATTAATGGATACTCAGGCTTTTACTTGTCAAAACCCCTGCTGAGCATTCCATTCACAGGCTGCGAGAAGTGGTGTTAAAATGGCTTTATAATTCATGATTCATTTTCTAACATGTGACTTTTCTATCTCCTGAATGTATTAGGGAGATTTAAAAGAACTTGAATTACTTTTTTAATTCTAACTGATCCTCAGCTGAAATACAAGGGCCAATTTTCTCAACAATTCTCAAGAGAAGATAGTTGTTTCCTCTTGACCTTGATGAAAAAAGTGAAGGCTTTGTGTATTTTTAACAATTATATGCTTACTAAACACACACCCAGACAGAGTTCTTTATGTTTTTGCTTGGATTTGAACTAATTATTCCATTTCTATTGCGTAATTTAAGATAGATAACTCTAAGCACCTCATTTATGTTGCATAAACTGGATTAATTCGTCATTTGGCACAGTGCAGCTAAGATAATAAAAATGCTGATTAAAATAATGGATATGGATAATTGCAGAAGACACCTGATGCATCACTAAAGAAAGATGATAGCAAGCGAGTTTGAACTCAGGCAAGCTGGACAATTAACATTCAACGCTCAGAGCTGTTGATGTCTTTGACCAGTCACTGATTGGAAGCAAATATTTATATCTAGCCACTTTAAACACCAATGTGTGGTAGGAAAATGTGTGTAAATGATGTGTTTTTTCATTTTAGGAGCAGCAACAGCTGTTTGTTTAAGTGTCACATTTCAAAGAACCCAACAAAATGATGAAAATACAACTGCTGGAATTAAAGATGGTGTGACAGAAGAATAAATCCAAATAACGGGCAATCCACACCAGTGGCCTTTCCAACAAGCCATATCCACTCCCAAGAGAAGTGCATCCGCTGCACAACCCCATGCATTTTTTAAAGCTGCAAGTCTTTTCCTTTTTCTTTTCTTTCTATATTTTCCTGCTGCCATGCTTTGTGAATTGTAGTCATAGGCAGCTGTTAAGATTACACAAATCCCAATTCCACTCTCTAGCTGTATATGCGGTGAATTAACTATATTGATAATGATACACTTAAAAGCCCTAGTTTCAGCATGAGCACTGTGGTCACTATATGAGATACAGAGCCACGGTGAATTCATGGAGTTCACTTGAAAACTATTTTTGTCCATTAAATGTTTGATGTTTCTCAGTCTGGTAGAGACAGTTTGTTAACCACTGGGAACTGACAGGGCAGCTGGTTCTGAGGACAATGATGCTGTTACAAAGATCAAAGTTTTTATGGATTCAATTAATGAACGCAGTAGTGCTGACATACCACTGACGGGTCTGGTTTAAATTCTCAGTAAGAAGAAGCCCTCTCAGAATATATTTTAGTGCCCTCCTGACTGTGAGAGGTTCAGTGTGCTTTTCTGGCTGTCAGGATTGTTTAGCAGTTCAGTGTAAACAGATTGCTGCATTCATCCTCCTTTTTCAATATTTACCGTCTCCTGTCATCCAGTTGAAGGTGTTGGCATGCACCATTTGCAGCCATGCAGCTATTTAGGTGTGCTGTAATGCTGATGCTGGTGTACAACTAGCAGAACAGTTGGATGGAAGCATACTGTACTCTACCTCTTTCTGAGTTTGTAACGCGTGAAGTTGATTGATGTATATGCTAAATGTATTGCCCTCTGAACACACAAACAAGGTTTCTAATATTACTCAGAATAGTAAGGGAACAGGCATCGCTCAACATTACACCCTCAATAAAATAAAAAACAATGCAATCTGATGTAGTTTAAAGTCATGTAGGGGTATGTGGGTGAAATATGGAACCATTAAATCACAACCTGCCTTATGCTATAGCGTAAGTGCTCTATGATTTACTTATTGTAGTAAGATAGAGGATTTTTCATTAGTTGTTTTCCACAAGGTAGCTGTGATAAAATTAATCCAATTAGAGCTCCTCTTAGGCTCTGTTGCATACTAATGCTGGCCGTCCCTCAGGATCTCTCTCAACAGCTGCTTTGGAAACAGACTTGAGGCTGATCAGGCAGACGTAATGCACTCACTAAGGCCATTTGTTAATGTTTTACAGCTATCTTGATGTTTATAATGTGTGGGAGGAGAGAGGAAAAGGGTAAAAATTATCCTTACGCATTTTACCTAACAACTGTAATTTTTGCATTTTTAAACATGTTATAGCAACATTGCTGCAAAAAAAACAACAATAATTTTCCCTGGTTCTTTAGATTTAGAAGAATGAGACAGGAGATGCTGATAGATACTGAGAAATTGGTCACTGTAGCAGTGCCTAGAGTATTTTTCTTGGACTGGGACTGTTCAGAGCATTATAAAATAATCTCATTTAACTGGAAAAGCTCAGAATCCACATCAAAGGTAGTTCCACCCTCAAAATGATGCTAAAGTTCTTTGACCTAAAGTTGAGCAGCAGAGTTTTCCATGTAAACAAACCACATTTATTTACATTGATCAATTCAGTTGTGCAGATGTTGGAGTATGACTCAAAAGATGTTGACTGAATTTATTACCTTCAAAGATGCTCAGAAGATTTTAATTTTTAAGATTTTAATAAAGTATGGGATTTTGAGATAACAAGCCTTCGACATTTACGTCTGTTTTATATGTTTATATGTTTTCTCAGTTTTTATAATTGTTTAAATGTATGTAGTACAAGTAATCAAACAGATAAATACACAATCTGTTTTGATTTAATGTAAAGCACTCTGTAACAGTGTTTAAAATATTGCTATATATAAAGTTCATGATATTATTGAATCTAAATATCAGTGCAGCACTTGGAAAAGAAACTCTCACCTTTTTATCTAACTTTACAGGCCTGTTGTGACAAAATAATAGTTAAGTAATGTAGATATTCCAAACTGAGTCAACACAAGACAAAAATGTGGATAGTGTGGACATACAACAGCCGGGGGCGAGGACAAAAGTAGCATAGGGAAGGGGAACATGAGGTATTCCACACTTGGAATATTGAAAGCTCCCCAAAGTTAAATAGGCAACGTCACTACCTAATATGTGTGAAAGAAGAGCAGCCATCACATGCTCGAAATGATCTACCATATACGTAGAACATGTGCTTCCATTTGCGTTCCCTCCCTGAGTTTTCTCACTCAACATCACAGTCAGGTTATATTTTGTGCTCTTCTAAACTTAGTTGTGTTTCTGTTAAGAGCTGAGAAGAAATACCAACCTGGAACAGTGCGAAGGCGTGATCTCTTCCAGTCAACATGTGTGTCTTTATTGGCACGCTTGAAGATCATCACATTAGTGTTTTGTTTTGATGCCGTATTGTACAAGGATCCACTTTATTAGTGGGACTAGTGGCAGTGGTTCAACATTAAAAGCAAAAACAAAGGGAGTACTTGTTGTTGTTGTTGTTAGCGTTCAACCTATTTTCTTTTTCTGTCAAACGATCAAGTCCACTGAGTTCACTCATCTTCGGTATCAACAACAGAAACTCCATTCTTCTTGCTTTGGGAGAGAGTTTGCACAAATCAACTCAACCATCCCAAGATCAGAGAATGCTTACATGAATGTGTATTCTGTTTTTTCTGGTGTTTTTTCCCCTTTGAGTCTTTGCGTATGGGCTATGAATACTCAGCATCAGGGAAAATACTTTTATCTCCACTTCAAAATGTCAAACTCAAAGCAATTGGGGGTACACAACCATTCAGCCTTAGTAATATTGAACATCATTGGGAGGGCGAGAGAGGGAGTGTGTTAGAGAAATGAGAGACTTGGTGAAGAGAGACAGAGCGAGTGAGCATGTGTTGGAGAAAGAGAGCGACAGAGCATGATAGAGGATGGAGCAAGGGGGTTGGCTAAGCAACCTTGGTGCAATTTGTCTTCATGCAGCCGGCCCCTTGCAACGTCCTGCAGGCCCATGCTATTTTCCCTGACAAGCTTGTTGCCTCCAGTGCAATAGGTGATTTACCTCTCACTGTGGCACTGACCAACATTCCATTCTTGGAGCAGAGCAGAGTAAATCAAAAGTCTGGACTTCACCGTTAATCACTAATTACAGGTTGGATGGTGAAGGTTGATCCTTCCTAGGAGACTCAGTCCCCACAGGCCTCAAATCAGACCAAAAAGAGAAGCCAAGGCCACTTCCTCCTCTGATAAATCTCTCACGGAGGAGGCGCTGGACTCAAAGTGTTTGAGTCGGCTCCAACAGCCCAGACTCCCATCTCTCTGAGGAGTTTCTCATTCAGGTCGGATACTAGCCTTCACTTCCTTCCTCCCTCCCCTCCTTCCTCCATCCACTAGCTAAAGCTATGATGGAGCCTGGCTGGCTGTCTGTCTGCCCACTTTCTTCTTTAAATTCTCCCTCTAACTTCACACGTTTCTATTCCCCAAGGGATCAGCGGCAAATCGAGTTTGTTGCTTGCAGCGTATTCCGAAAGCATTAAGATACAAGGGGGCTGTAATTGAATGGTTAGGGGGGACATTATTGAAGGAGATTTCTGTCAGCGTTTCCACCCACTACCACCTCAACATCACGAAGATCACCAAGTGGCTGCATGGTGTGTTGATCTGCCAGCTATAGTGTTATTAGTGTCAGGGGAGGAGGAGGATCATGGATTAGCCATGCGTGACTGGTGGAAGATCCACTTTCTGTGATTCTTCACTTTCTGCATCACTTCTGATTTAAGGTGTTTTTCTTTCTTTGCTGTTTGTTCTCTTATTTCCTATCTATGCATTTATTTTCCATCAGATTTTTGTTTGCCTGACATCTTAATTTGTTTGCCTTTTTTTTTTTTTTGGTTCTTTTTGGCCCACCATTCTTATACTATTAAGTGTGCACTGAACCTTAAGATGTAACAATTAAAAAATTTATTTATTTAAAAGAGGAAAAAAAGCTGAACAGTAAAATGATTACCCAAACTGTATTGTAACATCCATTACAGTTTACAGATAGACTTCCTGATTCAGCTTTAACCTACTGTACTGGCTGCAGTTGACTGCACTCTCAGAAATAAGTTTGAACTAATCTGTCAGCTTGTATCCAACTTTTTTATTTAACCTATTTTTGCAGGAATGTCGTCATGCTGCAAAATTACAGCAGCTCCTCAAGTACAATGTTATCTCAACCGATGGAACTGCCAGAGCTACGAAAATAAAACCCAAGTTGTAATAAACTATATTTGTCTACTCACATTGGCCATCCTAGTGGGTCTGGGTTTGTGACATTTTACCAAAGAAACAACTCAGTCAAAATGCCTGGTTCTATTTAGCTCAACTCAGTTCAGAAAAGTTTGTGCTTTAGCTCTTGTGTTTCAGTTTGTTCCATCCTGCCAGATGAGAAAAGTTCACCAGAATTTAAAAAGTGACAAGTAGGATGACTCTACATTGTCTAAATTATGGCGACATGTTGTAATCTTTTGCTGCAGATCCACTTTGTCAAGGTGTTAAGGGTGAGTGCGTTATTACTTTAAAATCAGCTGCAGCTACAGACAGAAGCATATCTGTGAGCCCAGTGTTTTTAGTTGTTAAGACTACTGTTTTGTAGTTGGTCCACTGTGGCCTCACTGGATAAAATAGTTTTATTGAGGCCCTGTGAAATGTTTTCTTTCTTTCCAGTCATCTACTTTCTCTCTGGCCATGCTGGCTCTCATATCACCCCTGCTGACTGCTGTTGTCATGTCTTTATTATATGCAAACAGCTCTTAACTGATCAAACGTGTTCCATCAAATGATTTCTGTCACATTATGATTTCCAGAAGGGAAACTGTTTTAGTCACTTTATCAAGTTGGTTATTGCTTTTCATGTACCATTTAAACCCTTCCTTTTCTAGTCCAATTCAAGTGACGGTTAATGTTTGTGAAAAGAGAAATCTCCCTCTGTGCAGGCCATCACAAGACATTTTTATCATCAACCAATGAAAGAGACTGACTAATGAAGGAATACGTTCATGTTTGCTTTTTTCGAAATGAAAGACTGATTGACTCGTTAATGAATGTTTAAATTGCTTTCTCATTGCCTCCTGTGCATGGGGATGCGTATTACTCATGTTCTGGGGACGTACCTGTTTACGCAGTCACATTGTGGGGACCCACCTTTCTTTTAGGGACAAAATGCAAGTCCTCCTTATGCAAATCTAAGAATGAAGACTTAGATTAGGTTAGGGTTAGGTTAAAGTTAGGCTAAGGTTTAGTGTTAGGTAAGTAGTGGTTATGGTGAGAGTAAGTATACAGGAAATTAAGTCAATGTAATATCCCCTGAAGTGATGAAACATGACTGTGTGTGTGTGTGTGTATGTGTGAGCGATGATTTGGTATGCATAATTATAATGAAACACTTTATTTTCAAATTATTTGTGAAATTCAGAGTATTACAGTTAAAAAGCGGTGGACAGTGCAACACAATCACCTGTAATATATACTACAGTCTGATGCAATAGCCTAGCAATATAAACTGGCTTCATGGAGCTGATAATGTTCAATTTTTGTCAACTCTGTGACAGAGGTGTTGGCTCAACACCATTAGTTTTTGAGGTCAATATTAGTGGTGTTGCATTGAATTACATTATATCATAGGGTGTTTCTGATCTGATTTCTAATATTGTGCCCAAAGCAGTGAGCCAAGATAAGCAGAAACTGCTTTTTCAAACAACTATTTTCAGAAGTATCAGCCTGGGTAAAAGTGATTTTCACCTAGACTTTTGATTCCCATTTACCCTGCAGTTTCCTGCAGAAAGAGCACATTGAAAACAGTTTCCGATTCTATTAATAGAAGGTGAAAAGAGCAACAAAGAACATGCAAATGAGCTTCTGATTATGCACCCCACATAGGTGGAAAAAACTTGCCTAAATCAATGGTTGAAGGACTGTATTTGTGCTGAAAATTGTATTTTTAAAAACAGATTATCACCCATTAAATAATCAAATCATACTGTTTTTTTGTTGTTGTTTTTTTTAACGCAACACAACACCAGGACAAACTTTAGTTTCACAAATTACTACAGACTTGGATTCACTCTACACTAACAGTATAATCATCTCAACTTAGAGTTATACTTCACTTAGAAGAAACGGCTGTTATTAATCCTCTAATTTTTATGTTATCTTGGCAGAGAGTTCCCTGGTTGTAAGCAGGGTTTCATTGGGCCAAATGATAGATTAGAATTCTTAACTCAGAGCTTCACACTGAAAAGAAGTATGAGTTGTCTCACAGCTTCAGTCTGATTGGCTCGGATCTAAAGGGCTAGCTGAGGTCACAGTTCAAAGACACAACAAGTGGACCAAACAGCAAATGAGTGAGAAGGTTAAAAAAGCATTCAGATGCTGTTGGTACAGGGCTACTGAAGTCATGCTGTAATTGAAGGTGCTCTCATCCTTATTCTCTGGGCTGTGGCAAGTGAACACTGTCTGTTGGACCTGCTCTTTCATTAGGTTTTGTATTTCATGCCCTTAGGAGCAGAACAAATTGAGTCTCTGTTTCCTTTTGCTCCGTTGCTCATTACCCAAGAGAAAGATTAAAAGGCATTCTCTCACAGACCACGTTACATAATACCACCGAAGAATGGATGAGTGTACATTGTACTCATTGTCTCATCAAAATACTGGACGCACAAAGGGCGTTAACCAACCATAGCCGTGCTGACCTCTCACCAACCCACCCTGGCTTTTTTGTGGCAATATTTGCTCTCAGTAATGGAGTTGGAGAACACAGCCGCATCTCATCATCACACATTTTAAAAACTTTTTGAGTCAAGCAAAGTAAGCAGCGACTGGTCAAGGTCTAGGCCTGTGTTTCCATGGGGAACCTCTCTGGCAGTGCCAAGATTTTTTCCCATGTTACTTTCATCAGAATGGGTGCACTCCTGGGATTTCACAGCATGGGAAGCCTGGCTTGTTTTAAACTCTCAGAACACTGAGCATTTTAAAAATACTCCAACTTCTAGTTACAAAGCAGCATGCTTAGACCAGCAGCACTGGTACCTCCCAAAAGTGTCTGTTTTGTACCATAAGCTAAAAAAGAGGTTCATAGTGGTAGACCCAGGGTCCTTAGAGAGACTGATAGAGAAAGTAGGACTTCCATTATAGTATCATTACATAAATTATGCAAAGTATTTACAAAACATTTAACTTAATTCCTTCCCATTACTTTGCAAATTGCAATAACTGTGCTGCCTCAGTGCATCATTAACTAAAAAAAAACAATTGCCTCTATAGCACAACAACAGCTAATTGAGACACTGTATTTTGTTTTCTTGTTTTCAGGCTTCATTAATGAAAAATATGGGCAAAACATGAATTCTTGCTTTGTGAAGTGTCTCAGTGAGTGTTTATGCCTCTGAATGATGAGCCCATCAACTCTCAATTATACTTTTATAGGTGGACTCTGACTTGAACAGCTTTCCTCCCTTGTTTAAGCTAACTTGTTCAAAAAACAAAAAAAAAAAAAAACAGAGAACTGGAAGTGTTGCCACTTTTACTCAGAAGTTGATTTTTATCTCTCAAAACTGAAATTGAGCCAGTCTCCTCCTCATCTAACATTGTCATTTTTTTCCTCCCGTCAACAGATGTGTACCTGCTCAGCCTCCCAGACGACCAGAAAGTGAGCGTCACCACTGTAACAGTTGGCCAGAGCACCGTTTTGACTTGTGCCATCACTGGAGAGCGGAGGCCTCCTATATTGTGGAAGAGAAACCATCAATATCTGAACTCCTTGAACCTGGAAGACATCAATGTAAGAGCCAGCTGACATCACTCTCTCTGATTTATTGTTTTTTAGTAGATAGATCGGTAGATGAGAAAGAAAGATTGGTAATCTACTACTATCTACTACTACTAATACAGTATGTAGTTGACACACATAAATATATAATGGGATTTATAGTTAACACATGCAGTTCACAGGTCTTATTATTGCATTTTCACCTTGTGAAGCATCATCAATTCTTAACTACTGTTTCAGAGCCGTCCCCTTTTTGAGCTGTAAATTTCAGATAATTTCATCCTATATTTCTTTCTCATCATATTTCAACTTTATTTTCTTGGCAGTGGCTCAGACAGTCGGCACATTTTATTTGACTGTTGGCGCTGGCTTTGTATTGTAGGTCTGACAGTAATCCAGGATGTCAGTTTGTGTTCTTGGTGTCTGTGTTTAGAGACTGCTGGGAGGGACAGGGATTTCAGACAAAGAGAGAAGATGAAGGGGGATACCAAAGGGGTTCAGCCCTAGAGGAAAGACCTATTTTTACAACTCGGTGAAAGACTGTATGTGTATGTATGCGTCTGTGTGTGTGTGTGTGTGTGTGTGTGTGTGTTAATCTGCAACCACGGCCCCAGACAGCCCTCTGTGTCACTTTCATCCACATCAAAAGGAGCAAGGACACTTATGTGGTGAGGTAAAGAAAAGGCAGACCTTCTTCGCCTCACCCTTTTCCTCTCTGTGTCAGGGCTGACCAAGATGAGTGCGATACTGGTGTGCATAATTAAGTCAACACTGTCGCAGTAGATAAAGGGAGACCCAGCGAAGCCACTAATGTAACATTAAATGTTGATGACCCTTAAAATGAGTAAGAGGCGCCCAGCTGTCGCCAGTCATCCTTGGCACTATCAACTGGCTCTAAACTAGAGCGCTGGTTCTGGTTGTAGGTGATGTGTGATTCCCATAAAGAGCTGCGTCAACACCATGAGGTGATTTTTAGGCTGTGCAGATGAGAGTAATGGCTTTTTCACTTTTAGTCGTTTTCAATAATGTATTATGACTGCTTTTAAGCAATTCACTGCCAAAATGATGTATGCAGGTGCTGGGTGTGACAAAAACGGAAATGTCAAGTCAGATTATTTCTTGAAAACGCTCTGAATATCTTTTTTTAAGATTTATAATAAAAAAAAGAAAGGTGCGAGGTCTTGTAAGGTCAACGCAGGCTTTGATCTATCTTTCAAATCTTTTTTTTCCCAAGAACTGTTTTACTTATTTCTTTTTTTTCCAGATTCAACAGAAGTCGTTTTTGTTTCATCTGCTGATGTTGCCTGGAGACACATAACAGAGTTTAGTGTCCCGACCAGGGGTGGTCTTTGTCAGCACTTCACACACAGTCATCAGTTTCCCGGAGACTAATATCAGATCTTGCACAGGTGGATTTTCAATTCAAATGTCAGCTCAGCGATGAAAGTCCCTGCTGCCAGATGCTGCTCAGTATATCCATTGTAGCAAACATAGTTCATCAATAGCTGGAATAATGACAGCACATAGAGCAAGGACCTGGAATGACCTATTATCCTTAAATATCGGTGGGCATTGTAATATCACATCAGAACTTTTCAGTCTCTTTTTTTTATCTTTTCACTGTGGAATAATACAGTCATACAGTGGAAAGAAGGACAGACTCTGTTGGTAATCAATCAAAGCTTGGCCTTTTGTGGTTTGCAACTATCAAAATTTGATGTCAGTCCACAGAACTCATAGCCCCAGTTATACATCATAGATAGAATGGAGCAGAAAGAAGGATGCCACTAACGCTTGCATTTTAATTAACCCTGAACCACTTTAGTACCCCCAGGATCTTCTTTTCCAGCATTTCATGTTGTTGCATAAAATCACACTTCCCTTTGTCTCTGTGGTACATACAGCATGTTGGGTTGAAGCCAGTGCATCTTCATGAAGTGAGACTAAGTATAACTTCTAGAGGGACTAACTGTCTCTTCAGAGAGAACTCGCTGTACATTGACCCTGGAGGTCCTCGATTGTCAGATTAGATTTTTTTGTTGGTGTCTTACAAAGCCAGAGTTTACAACCTCTGCTAGTGCACAGATTACCTCCAGAGCAGCTGCACTAACAAAGAACACCAGCAGCAAGTGAATCAGCATGAGCGCTAACAGTCTCTTGTGGTTCATCAGAAAACTGTGTGCAAACCACGCAGCACCAAGAGAAACTACCAATGGAACTCGAGCAGCACCAACAGCGGCTTAATCCAGATTTATTTTTGGCTCTCAGACTTCCAGTCAATCATTATTGTTCCTTCCAGAGAGGAGAATGGATTTCGTCTGCACCTGGCATCCACAGACTAATTCTAAATTGCCTTCCAGACAATTTCTGTATAATTGCTGGCTGTTAATATTTGTGAGTATCCACTGCCAGCCTTAATTAGAGTCATATTCCTGTGAGTACACGTGAGGTTTATATATTCTGATTTCGCAGGCCTTCCCAGTTTCGAATGTGGTTTATTTTAGACATTTTGTCGACATTCATACTTAGTGAATCGCATATTAATCCCAGTGGTGCGTGTGTATCCCAGAGTTCAATAGAGCCTCTCTAAATTTTGACAAAGCAGCTTACTGTAATTCCATGAAGTTGACAGTTGCTGGCTATTGCATCATCATCCAAGGCTGTCAGTATTTCAATCCTCCCTGAGTGGCCGAGCCAAAGACACAGTCGTGTTTTTTGTTTCCATGTCTGTGTGTGTATACATTCATGCGTGCGTTTGGGGATGCCGGTCCTGTGGTCCCGGAAATAGTACAGAAGATGAAAAATGCATTTGATATTTTGTAATTTTTAAAAAGTTTGGAAATCCAACAGTGTGAAAGTGCATGTTTGGAGAAAGATTGTAGAAATTGTACAAAGTCATCAGCTACTTTTTGGGGTTACATATCCTAGTAAGTCAACTTGCAAGGTCACTATAAAAATATATCTGATTTAGCTACAAAATCTTTAAATTCAATAATGAAAAAAACCTTAAAAAAATGGAAAATATGTTTTGAAGACTGCAGCTTTAACAGAAATAGATATAACGTAAGAAACAGTACAATCTGAACTGAATCTTTCTTCTTCTCCCTTTTTATCTTGTCCATTGGAATAGGTGATTTTATCTTCCTTAATGCTTTGGTGACTTATTCTTGTGGCCTTCACATTATCTCTGCATTGTGGAGATGTACTATACGTAACATTAAATGTATGTGATCATTTCTAACATCTACATTCAGTTTTGATCAGTGTGGACCACCTCCTGTGATGCAGTTTGTATTCTGCCTGTGCTGTTTCCAGAGGATGAATACATGAAGCTGTGCAACATTATAGAAATAACACATGAATCACTGTGGCCTGTATCATTATATCTTCAACTTCTATCAAATAGATTTTTTTACTGAATTAATCATGTTATCTGGGAGTGCAGAGCCACACTCCATGTACTCATCTGTACTACTCCTATATTATCCTGACATGAGATCTACGTTGAGGTATATACTGTACTTTCATTTCTAAACACAACACCAGCAGTGCTCTCGCCTGTTTGCTTTAAAATCTGTTTCTTATGCTTTAATGCTTTTTATTGAAATAAACCTCTGAATGTTTTGCCTGTTTTTCTCCCCCAACAGATGCCGTCCCAGGTAGGGTGTTTTTGTCTCCACAGACTGACATTGCCTCACTCTTTTTATTTCTCTTGTTCCATTCACAAAAAGCCCACAAAGCTATTGAGGTGCCTACAACAATTCTACAGCAACAGCGTCAAAACTGTTTTTGCAAAACAAATAATCTGATTAAAGCATCACACAAAGATTCAAAATGATTTGCATGTGTTGAAAATGGAAACTCGATCATGAGAGTTAAAAGCAAATATTTATGCCTGTCAGAAACAAAGTCTACCCGCTATTTTGAAAGGTATTTTTACCCAGATTACGAGTCAACATATTTTGTCATCTACCTCTGGTGGTAACAAAGCCCTGCAGATAGTTTTGGTTTCATGTGACAAGATTTTGAGATATAACCTCTATCTGAATTGTTGGGACTGTTTCTTTTGTAAATAGCAGTTCCAGTTAAGTCTGTGGAGGAAGCAGAGTAATTGGGAACATTGCTTATCGAAAAAAGCTGCTCAATCTTTTTCAAATGTCACTTTATATTATATATATATATAGTGGTAGAGACACAAATGTTTGCAGCAGAAATCGTAAGACATTGGCAAACTGAAACTATCTGTGTGGTTAGAAACCACTAGAGGTAAGTGTGATTTTTGGAATTTGGGTGAACAAGCCAAAATGTCTAACTACCCCCTATTTTTATTTGCGTTCCCTTAATAGGCTTTCATTGAGAGAAAATATACTTTTTGTACATAACACTTCACTCAACATACTGTGTACCTCTCTCAAAGTTTCATAATCTCAGGCAGGAAACTTCTTCGAAGGCCATTTTCTGAAATGCCTCGTCACTGCCAGAGGTTAGCTATCCAATGAGGTGGCTCTTTAGTGTCCTTTCAGAGGTGACCTGGCACTGACAGCTTTATTAATTATAGTTTCTTGAGGGCTATGGCCTATTTGTAAATCCACCTCTACCTGCCCTTGTCTCCCTTCCCTCTGAGTAGTCGTACACCGGCCTGCTTTGTCTGCAGAGAGCTGGGTGCTGGGTGCTGCTGATAGCTGAGGCGAGGGTGGTGAGGTGAGGTGGAGGAATCATGTCGACAGCCTCCGCTGTGGCTCGTTCCACCCCTCTGAGTTTCATTTCTCCCCCCATTCATTTTTCATTTAAAAAGGTGACACAATATGCTCTCAGCCCAAGGGGCCAAAACGCACCATCGGTTTCCCCTCATATCGTGAAGCTCTGATGCTTCACTCAGCCCGAGCCGTTACCGAGCTCGTAGGTTAGTTCGGAGCAAACCAGGACGAACTGATAAACACACTCTATGCCTGTAAACACGATGGCTGACTCTCCTCGCTTGTCTGTAGATATTTGAGGGGAAGCTGAATGCCAAGATGTAAACAGCCAGCAGAGATGTGATCGAAAAGTTAAAAGCTATTTAATGGGAGAAGGCCCTTCTTATGAACTCTTCTGAAAGAGGAGTGGTAATTAGGGCCAAGTCTTTTTTAATAAAATATTGCTGTGTTCAGTTATAAAAACGAGAGGCATGGGGGCAGACTCATGGACATTCTTAAGAGCAAAAGTTCACACCACTAAACGATAGCTGAATGATTTTTTAATGCATAGCAGCAATGATGAATGAAGATGTTTTGGCACATCATCAGTTAGTGGGCAACAAAGAAAACCTTAATGAAGGTTGAGTGCCGGAGCACATTAATTTATGAAAAGCTTCTATGCATCAGAGAGTGGTGAAAACCTATTATTGTAAGCACAGGCAGTTCTTTAGTTTCTAAGTATCCCTGAAAACATTTATAATATAATCATTTGATTTAGTTAATGTGTTAAATGGATATTGTCATATAGTGTAATGTAGATTTAATTTTTTTCCTCAAATTATATTAGATTATTTCCAGTAGTTTGGTTTCTCTGTTTAGGGAAGTGAAAGAGACATGAAATAAAAATAGATTACTCTACCAGGGCCAGTTGGGAGTAATGACAAAAGTCTCACTCCTACTCACGGTGAGGTTTAAGATTAACCTTTTAGAGTAACTCTCAAGCAGTAGTGCAGATTGATCATGTGCACACTCAGAGCAGGGATAGCCAATCAGCTACAAGGAATTTACCTAACCTTCACCTATCTGCCTCACTGTTTTGTTTTTTGTTTTTTTTTTTTTTTTGGGGGGGGGGGGGTTAAATCTTTATAATCACATTATAAATATATATTGTGCTCCAAATGTATACATACTTTTACAAACTTAATTTATGTGAGATCTTCAGTTTCTCGTGTAGCAACTAACATGTAAAATTTGCAACTAACACATGAAATTAACAACAGTCTAATATGTTTTCAATATATAAATCTATACGTAAAAATTGGCTGTAATGAAGACTATGATACAAAAAAGTCACTGCAGCGACTTGTCAAGATGACTTTGTACTGTGTGATCTTAACAAGATGGCAGACATTCGCTCTTGCCAGACCGATTCATCACACCAGCACACCATCAACAGGCTCATTAGCTTTGGGGGCTTCTGTCTGCTGAGAAATGTATTCTTCTCTTTGCTCTCTTTGCTTGTCCAGCAACATTTTTTTGTGTTCACTGACTTAATAATCATCACAACACAGCATGAATTAATTAATCATGTTTCAGTTGGCTCTACATAAGTTAACATCATACATAGGTTTTGGTTTAATTACATCTTTTGTTTTTCTTTAAACAGGCCAAATGAGCATTGACGTGCAACATGTTTTGTGCATTTGTGGAAACTGCATGTTAACCAAATTGTACCAGCTTGCATTTTGGCCTTTTCAGGGACAATGACAGTGATATTTGAAATGAGCAGCAGAAATTATTTTGATTGACTGTTTGTCTGCGGCGCTATATTTCCCTGTTTTTGTTCTGAAAGCAGCTAACACTGTAATTTCTACACTAATCAATTATAGCCTCAGTCCCTTTCCATCAGATCACTTTCCTCTGATTGGAAAAATGACATGTTCCAGAAAACAATTTTTCTTAACTGGAATTTTGACAGTTATTTTCCTCAGTTGTTTTCTGTGGCACCAAATGGCTCTAACTTTTGACTTAGATTAATGGGCATTGCTCTACAATGTGCCTTTTTGGGCTATTGTTATATTTTTCATTTCCTATGCTATGAAACATGTTTATCATCTCATCTGCACCCTGCAGACTTGTTGCATTCCCATTGAAACCGTTCATTTCCAGCTTTAAACGCCTTTAACCATCACTATTGCTACAAGACCATCTCTAAGTCATTAAAAGTTTATTTTTCTCTTTCACTTTCTCTCTCTGGCAGGACTTTGGGGATGACGGCTCACTATACATCACCAAGGTGACCACAACCCACATGGGCAACTATACCTGTCATGCCGATGGCTACGAGAAACTTTTCCAGACCCACACACTTCAAGTGAATGGTAAGAGGCTGCTGGACAGAGGGAACACATATTTATTCACATACTTCATCCTCCACCTTATTTTAGTGTTTACTCACAAAGTACTTTAACCTGCTCACCTTACTTTTCCCTTCAGTTCTCTCTTCCCCACTCGCACACACGCACACAAACACACCTTGATGATTGTTGAAACAATGACAGAAAGAACAGAAAGGTTTTGGTGGGTTTTATTTTGTTTCTGTTGAGTTTGAATGAAGTGTTGCGATGTCACAAGGAAAAAAATTCTGTTTTTCTCAATGAAATCTGGTGGCTTTGAACACAGCAAACTGCTGTTTCTGGTCAAACAAAGAGGATCTGAGCCTGTCAGTGGCAAAACAATGAGCACTTTTAGTGGATCCACATTGACGGTGCACAAGTGCACATAAGGATTATGTTCCAGCCAGTTTCGTGGCTGCCAGCTGCAGCCCTCTTGCTCAATACTGGACCAAATTCAAAAATTGTTGTCCACATTAGACACAAAAACATAGGAAAATTGGGTCCAGGTTGAAAAATACTTAAATTACCTTTTAACAAATAGATGCAGAATAAGACTAAACCAAAATACTTCAGGATAGATAGTTATCAGTCATTGTCCATCCTATGTTTGCAGCAGCATGCCACTCTCCTCTACTCTCATTCCCGCTTCCCTTGGCGCCTACCCTCTGGCAGGCTAATATTATGTAAAACCTTCCCTCTTGAGATTTACAACCAGAAAGTCAGAAATAACAAATGACAGCATGTTATTGTGACACTAGCAGCAGTGTCTGTTCATATTTATTTTGCCATACAATGCCATTTTCCATTAAAAGATTTATATTCCACTTCATGCTAATTGATGTGGTGGACCTGCTATATGAATTCTGAAACAGACACCGTATGGAGAGGGCAAAGGTGTAGTGGCTGGATTGAGATTGTGTGAATGAGCTAGTTTTCTCCAATACTGCTCCTAATTAGTTGAATATGAACAAGCTCCACATCTTTATTTAGTAATACATTTGACAGACAGTTAGCTCATTATCATTCTTCAAAAAAAAAATTACTCCAAGGTTAATTGCAATGAGACACAGGTCCTATTATACCAAGTATTGTGTTTACGGAAACAGAGGGAATCTCATGAGACCGACTAGTTTTGGTCATAATTGATACTGAAAGTTCCAGATGACCTTTTTTACTGCAGGCTATGAATTTTACATTCGTAGTCTGGCTGAAGTCTCCGAGGACCAGCTATCACCCTGCCATGACTACTGAGATTTTCTAAAACTCAATTAAGAAACAGCCGAAAGAGAGCGTAATCCTGAGAAACTGGATTCAGAATGCTGTCCATCACTCTGAGGCCACACGAGAATGACAAGATATACTGTGTTTTAGAGTTTTATTCAGAATGGCTGATGAAATTTGGAATGGATGAACTTTTAGTGAAACTTTTGATTTCCCTGTGAAGCAGGCAGAGAGCAGGGCAATTAGTGTATTGTAAGCTTGTGTGGAGGATCTTTGAGGAAGTTTAGGCTTTGATCCATACTTTACCTCCCTACACACACAGATGCATCAAAACGTCCCTTGTGGATTTTAAACATGCTTTTTGTGCATTGTCCATCTGTTTTTATTGACAGTCAGCCTCAATGTAATGTCTGACTCATCTTGATGAATACAGTTGAATGCTTTTCATTTTACAATATTATCTTCAGTGTGTGTTATTATTTGTTATCCTCTGTATGTTGTGTCAGCTGTTGTTTTGTCTATAGCTCCTTCTTCGTTGTAGTGACCCCACTTTACCCACACAAATCAATAAAGTTGCATCTAATTTGTACTGTGCCTGCAAAGTTTGTCCACTCTTCCAGCCACTTTAGCAGAAAACAAATCGCTGTTTCAGGTAAACTAATGAAAGTCTTGGTTGAATTGTCAAATACACCAACCACTTCTGCTGCTGGAAAAATAAATTTAGTTTTCCACCCTAGAAAGCTGCATTCATTTTGAAAACATAATTTGAGATCTAAGGATTTTTGATGGGTAAAATGTAACAATATGGGTCCTAATGTGTTTACTTCGGCCTGGCAGCTTCATCTTTCAAAAGGTAGCTCTAGCTGTTTGCAATTATTAATGATACATAACACATACATTACTAATGCAGTATACACGCACAGTTCTTTGTCAGTGTCATTTCATTATTACCCTCTCACTGTTTTTGAGAATGATCTAATTATACCCTTTTTCCCCTTATTCTGGTGTCTTGGTGTGTGCCTCTGTGACCCTGGCAGTGGGTTTGTTGAGGCTAACAGCTCCAGGTATGGTCTCCCAAGCGGAGGGGGTACACCAAGAGTGATTCAAAGCCCAGTGGCCAAGCCTATACCCATGGGGTCTTGTTAGGAAGTAATGTGGGACTGCCATGATGTAAGCCTGCAAGGCTAGCTGTCGGTGCCAGGCAAAGGCTGTGGTGTGCTGATGCCTAGCTACAAAACTGGCCCTCGGGACCTGTAATGTCATATTTCTAGTGGGAATAGAGGCCAGGGCTAGAGGTGGAGCCATTACAAGTAGATATATCCAAGTGATTAAATAGTATTTGAGCTCACCTCGAAGCACAGCAGCAGCTCTGGAACCAGAATTAATCGGGGCTGGGCTGTATCTTTTTCCAGAGTTGTGGGGAGGCTCACATATTAGAGTTTTCCTCAGAGAGTGAGAGGGTTGCCCACATGTGACTGTATTTTACAGAAAGGACGGCTCTGACTGTCGCTGTGCCTAGGCGCTAAAAAGGAGTTCAGTGTACTGACTTGGAGTGTCAGGTTGCAAAAAAGAGTGTGTGCCCAGGATCCAAAATTTGATTTACAAGCCAATGGCTGGAAAACTGAAAGAATTTACTGGCCGAAATATTTTTCAGCTGACCATAAAACTACATAAGATACAATGTCATTTAAAACCCTCCTTACCCCTTTATCTCTGAAGCGCCAAATTGAGTTTCAACCTCACTTCCACTGTGATCTAAATTTCTCCTTTTAGGTTAATCTACTTACTTATATGCCCACACATACTTGTAGACTCTTTCTGTGTTACAGAATTACAATACAATTATTAACGATCATACCTTGCATGCTGCCACCAGTGTGAGTAGTTGATGCAAAGCAAAACGCGGTCAATCTACTTATGTGTTTTAGTGATGAGAGTTTGTAGTAAAGTAGGCCTATTCCACTAAACTGCTAATGGCTGACAACCTCATTCATTTTATTCACCAATGTAAATGTTTACTTTTTAATAATAAAAGAAAATAAATATGCAACTGTTTTAATACCTGATTCAGTTTTCAAGGTTTTAGCTTCTGAAATGTGATGATACACTGATATTCTTTGTCAAATATATTAGCAAAATGAATATTTTTAGGTTTAAGACTGCACATCAAGCAAATTGAAGGCCGTCACCATGGATGCCATTTTTCACTATTTTTAACATTTAACATTTAATAGATTAAATAATTAATCAGTTAAAAGACAACCAACTGAATACCACTTGCCTTATTAGGCCCTATCTAGAGCGACTGTGAAAACATGATGGTTTAATATGGCAGACTCCATAGAAGAGTAACCCTATACATTATAAACTGCTGGACACACAGCCTGCCTGAGCAGTGCACCACTGCTACCTCACTGCTGTGGCTCGCACCCCTGTGGTGTCCACACAGAGTGCGTTTCTGCTGCTGCGCTGCTGCTGCTGCTACCAGCCCTATCTTTCTACATTGAGTTTTCCTTTAAAAAAATAAAATAAAAGCCTTGTTAACAAATGGATTCTGTCCAGAGAAAGGCTAGAGAGCTTTTAATCTGAAACAGATACAGGGAGTGTTGAGTTGAACAAAAGTATTTATATTATTTTTTCCATCTCTGTGACATATTCTACAGATATAGATATCGAAAGTGAGAGGTGTATAATGTTGATATGACCATGAAGAGATCATTTTCACTGTCTATTTTTGCTGGGAATCGCTTGTGGAAAGAACAGGTGAGCCTATTACTCTCTAGGGAAGCCTTGCTGCAGCTGTGCCTGAGACATGTGGCTCACATGGGAAGTGTGGTTGCTGTAACCTGTTAACATTGGCACCGAAATGAAAAGCAAGATGTTCCACATGCTGCACATGTGGGTAGTGTGTCCAAGGTTTAAGATGACAAAAACAAAACAATTCTTATTTTCAGGTGATTATACACTAATGAAAACATACCTTATGAATATTATATTCCAATTCTGCCAATAGATCCTCCTAAATGTTACACACTGGACATTTAATCATGAAAACAATCAACAATTCAATAATGAAAGTAATCCCTAGGAGGAACATCCTGCCTCATATAAACCTGTGGCTGAGGGTTGTGGGTTTGTTTTGTTTGTACTGGTCATGGACTCTCTATAATGACCAACATATTAAATATAAAGTAGTTCATAAGTGTAGCTGGTACAGAACACCTCAGATCAGTGTTCAGTGATGGTCTTTGTGGTCAAAATCTGCCCTACAGTCATATGTGATGGAGATTTGTTTGAAGAGAGAAGAGCTTTTAAGTGCTCACTACTTGGAATGCTGAACCACAGCTGTTCCTGCTGCAAATGATCAAAAACATACATACATTAAACATCAGTTCCTAAGACATCTGTTTTATATTAAATACATTTCTACATTTAGTATACACATTTAGACATGCCAATTTTTTTTAATTTAGCATATATTTCTTGATAATATTGGTGATTGTTCTAAATAAATAAAAAGGCTCACTCCAATACAAATTTAAATGTGAAATAAGACATGCCATAGCAAGCATCTGACATATTTTAATATCTTCTTTTTTGATATATTGTACTACCTTTTTTTTTTAAATTAAGATTCATACAAGAATAATTATTATAGAACTAACTTCATTATCACACATACAATAATACACAGTATGACGCATCTTGACATTTTTCCTCTGCATTTAACCCATCCTAAGCACTAGGAGCAGTAGGCAGCCACTGTACAGCTATTTACCATATACTGCTATATGCTTATATATATGTAAGAACACTAAGTTCTGATGCAACAAAACAATGCAGAGTTGTTTTTTCATTGTTCTTCATTTCTTTAAGCAGCATATTCTCTGTGGACTAAATTGCCTTCATTTTAATTTTATTGTTCTGACTTCTTGCTGGAAATAATAAATTATATAAAAACACTCACACAAAAAAGCAACGAGCCCAACCTGTGCTCACACACAAGTTGACACTTCTTTCGAGGTAGAAAAGAAAGAGCATGCAAACACGGCAGTGCACGGTAGTGGCATACCCTAGAGACCCGTTACGCGTCTTAATTTCTGTCCCAGATCTATTTTAGAACAGCTTCAGAATTTTGGGGTTTTCACTTCACTTTTTTACCCTTGAACAGTACTTTTTTACCAGCTATGTGGTGTACATGTATTGCATTCAGTCTCTGGACAAAACTGTTGTCTGAGCTGGATCACTCCCACATCTCCCTAGGAGGCACAAGGCTCAGGTGAAAGAGTAATCACAACTGAGAGAGGAGGCTTTCATCATGGTGTGTCTATTTGTCATAGTGTGTGTCTTTGAACATCAGTGTGTGTTTGCACAGTTTGTCATGGTGATGTATGAGTGTGTGTTTGTATACTTATGATGGAGAAGACACAGGATCATGTGTATATTTTGAGTGTGCATTGTTCACAGGTAGCTGGACAGTTCTCAAACTCCAATGCTTATGACAGCCATGTTTTCTAGCAACAGCCAGAAGTTCAATTTGATTGAAGAGTTGTAACAAGTATGCCAGGCTTAGTTGGAAATCTCCCAGTAGTGTGATGGCGAAGTGGTCTCCTGCCATGGTGTTTGTGTGTGTGTGTGCGTGTCTGCACGCCTGCTCATCTTCAAGAGCGCCATGGCCGACGGGAGCCTTGCTGAGTGATTGACGACTGGCTGGGGAGCTTTATGATGGAGCTGTCAGCCCTGCTGTGTCGCATTCTCCTGGCAGTGGCTCTCCTGACACTCTCAGAAACACATCAGAATGCAACTTCTCTCACATCTTGTCTGAACTGAGTTTTGAGTCGAAAAAACCCACCGACCGGCTCGCTCCTTTCATTGTCACGACTGTCCAGGCAAAGGAAATGGTGATTTGCACGCAGGAGTTGAGTTTACACTTGCAGACTGGT
>NW_023339785.1:6009491-6012955 GCF_004916995.1 Morone saxatilis
GCAATGAAGCTGACGTGGAGGACCGCACATTCTCACGTTCATTTCACTTTTAGTACATCCGAACGTGAACGTGAACAATGGCGTACGCACAAATTTTGTGTGTACATGAGGCCCCAGGTGTGCCAGGTGATTCCTCAGTTGCATCAGCAGGGAAGATGATGTCACAGGCTGAGCTGTAAGACATCAACACCGAATGCTCTCAGCATCATGTAAGATAAGATAAAGATGAAAAAATCCTCTTTTATCCTACTCATCTTGGGGCATATGTATAAATCTATCCAATTAACCCTGCCCATCATATAAAATCACACTTGATCGTTTGTGCTTGTGGGTTGTTGTAGCTAGCAGAGCAATCTCATCGTAGGAGGAGCGTGTATGGATTTTAGTTGGCAGAAACTTAACATTTGCAAAAGAAGGTGTTTGAGGTCCAATTAAATTGTCTTGATCTCATCTATTCCATAACACTGATGACTCTGTGTCATTACCGAAGATAAAGAGGCTGTGAGTCACTGTAACTTTAAGTACTTATGAACTTAACTTGATTGATGCAACTGAGCATTCACACTGGCTCTCTTTTGTAGCCACCCACAGCCGCTGTGTTTTTAAAGTATAACTAAAAGCTTGGGACTTCACATATACCTCTTCTGTCTCAACTCATGTGTTTTAAATATCAGTGGATCCTCTGGTTTCAGACACCCGTATCTGCATACACTCTATACTCATCAAAATGTATTGTACTTTATCAGTAATTAGATTTATTTTAGCTTAATAGCTTCATCCATTAATGTAGCTCACGTAAAAAAAGACTTGCTGTGTAGTTAATTGTCCTCAGTAGCAAACAGTGCTTATCCTAAACTAACAACAATAAAGAATCCTCCTGATAATATGAGCTGAATTTGTTTGGAACTTAATTACATACATTAAGCATAACTTCAGTTATTTCTAATGCAAGAATGAAACATTTGCAGTCATATAAAGGCTTCTAAACCTTTCTCTGTCTTCTAATTAAATAGCTTTTCACTATTATACCACGTTGGGATTATTTCATTCTACCTTAGGGTGGAATGAAGTAATTTACAGCACTTTATTAACCCCTATCAGTGAATAGTTGGAATTGCAATAGCATTAATAGACCTCTACAGCAGTGCAGGATTTACTCTCTCTCCCACACTCACAGTCACAGGGGGGAATTCACTGACATGAGCTTTTTCTCAAATAAAGGGCCTTTAACTAAGGAATGACCTTTATTGAGCTCTATGGGCAGCCAGTGGGAATTGCAGTAACATTGATAGAACTTGGCTCCTCCTACACAAGTCTCTGACAGCCCCCCAGCCCTCCCATCCCCCTGAGTAACAGCGGTGGCCAGTAACTGATGGACAGCAGTCACATTTTCACAGTAGAGATAAGTAAGTTAGATATTCAGAGCGGCTACCTGACAGAAAAATCTATAAGAGCTAATACAATGCAAACTGTGGTGACACAGGTTTTTAAATTGCTTCTCAGGCTTAAGGATGAGGTGAGAAGGGGTGAGCTACATTGTTAAACAGTAGTTATAAAAGGCAAACATTCACAACTCAGTGAAGATAACATTTATTCATTGATGTTTATCAATAATGAGATTTTCCTTCCACAAAAATTATTGGGTGGTAGTTTTCTCACCCCATGCTGTGAGTTCACATATTGCCCATTTTAACAACTCTATCTTTTCAAAATCAATTTAAATGCTACTCTCAATCCATCTAAATTTCATACTTTTAGAAATTGACAGAACAATCACACAAGGTCAAAGTCTAAATCAGAATAATCAATACAGACTAACACATATACAATCCTCCCAATGTCATTTTCAGACAAGAAAGCTGAGTTACTGAGAGCAGTTCACAGTTTTTACTTTACGTCAATTTATAACAACCTTTATAGCTGTGTCCATCTTATCCACAATTGTGGCCATTTTTCTGTTGCTATTCATCATTAATCTAGTTAGCTAGCCATGCCAAAAAAAATTGTTCCCTAACCATGTGAAATAACCACCAGTAGGCACAATAGTAGGCAAAATATAAACTATAGTCCACATATATCCTTCCTTACATACAATCCTAAAATCCACACCAAATGATCAAGAACATTTAGATTTGTTCTTCAGATTTAACATTCATGTGACATTATTGTTACTTATTCCCTTTTTAGTAACAATTCCAGTAAAAAAATTCCACTCAGACACCCCTCTGCTTACTCAATATGCTCAGTTTTCATACAAATATTTAAACAGTGTTTCTATGTGTCCCAACATAGTTAATTATGTAATCATGCCGGTTGAACTGGGGTGAATACCTGCATAGAAACTTCACTTGAATATTTGAGGAAACTAGGCTGGGTTATTTAGTTTTGGCAGACAGTTGAAACCTCCCAGCACAGATGTTTGGTTGAATTAGGCCCATGAAACCTACAGAGGACTCAACTTCAACTTCTGCCTCAGCCAACCTCTGTAAACCCATTCACAGCACTGATCAGACCTGCACTTACCTACACTGTAATTACACCTCTACACACTGCACCTACACTTTTGACGTAACCTATCTGACTCCTGTAGCAGTGCTACAGGCTCTAATTGGATCATAGGCACACATCTTCAGCACAAATTACAAACGAGTTCCATCTCCTCAAATCACACATGCCATATACCAAAAAAAGGTGTGTGAGATGAGGTGTGAACTTGACAACTTGAACTTCTCAATAGCATCAGAAGATATTTCTATATACTGTATTGATCCAGTACAAAAGACCTTCCTGACCATGACATCCTTAGCCTCTCTCTTATTTTCTGCGTCAATTTCCACATAGATTCTAAAAGTTAAAAGAAATATGAATGTGTACATGTGTAAATACAAAGAGAGTAAGTATTAATTGGTGGATTAGTGTAGTAAACCACCTCTTGGAAACAGCTAGTGGAGTAACATCCAAAACATTTTATTTTTATTCACACTATACACCTCTACAGAGAAAACTTGCATAAATACATATGTCCATGAAGATGACCCTTACTTTTTCAACTATAGCTTGTGTAAATTAACTAAAAATCATGTTAGATTCAGATCAATGGCATGTACCAAGCACAGAATAAAGACTGATTTATTCTACTTTTATATTATACTGTACTGTATGTGAGTGCTGAACCTTTTACTCAAATAAAGTCAAAACTAACTTGAATTTCACTGACCACTGTGGCAGTATTACAGTTTTTTCTTGAATAAAAAAGCTTATGGACCTATTTTGACTTAATTCCAACACACTAATTAACGCAGCTTTGTGAGAGGATTTATTAATGACGCACTCAAGGGAACCTGGTCGATCCATGCTTGCACTATACGGCTGTTGATTAATAAGTTGTTGTGTTTTTGGGCGAGCAACAACAGTGTGTGACATGTGTGCCATGACCCCAAACTGCTGCGACACACACACACACA
>NW_023339785.1:6013055-6013253 GCF_004916995.1 Morone saxatilis
TGCCATGACCCCAAACTGCTGCGACACACACACACACACACACACACACACACACACACACACCTACATATGTATCATATATCAAATATCTTACACTTAAATGAAAAAACTTCTATAAAGTTACAATTACAATTCAGGATTCATTTAATTTTATTCAAAACTGAGCATAATTTGCTTCTTTTAACTTCAGCCTGAGAG
>NW_023339785.1:6013266-6013642 GCF_004916995.1 Morone saxatilis
GAAGGGAAGTGTTGACTGTTGCCTTCGTAATGAGTACATTTACATGCACTCCAGTATCCTAGTTTTGATCAAATTTGGGATATTAAGATTACATGGAGCATAGAGGAACCTGGTTATTTAGCTCCTTTTGTACATGATTCCAATCATCTGTGTCTCTGATCTTCTGCATCAGTGCAGGTTAGTCTTTAACACATCCAGCGAATCTTTCATTTATGTACTGACTGTACAGTCAAAGAGGAAGAACTTGGTTTCTGGATACTTTTAGCGCTCTGCTGGATTTATGTCTCTATCTTTCGTAATGGAAGAAAAGCAGGACACTGAAAGATACCCTCTGTGGGGCTGCAACTAACGATTCATTATTGATTAATCTGCAGGC
>NW_023339785.1:6013650-6045224 GCF_004916995.1 Morone saxatilis
GTTTTGTCTAACAAACAGTCCAAATTCACTTTAAGACAAGCAGCTAATGCTCACATTTAAAAAGCTTAAACCAGAAAATATTTTGCAAATTTTTCTCAAAAGTAACTCAAATGATTTATCAATTATCAAAACAGTAGCCAGTTAATTTCCTAGGGATTGACTAATCAACCAGACTAATTATTTCAGCTCTAATCCTCTTCATTACCAGTATCAGACTTTCAATTTTGTTTCACTATGTAGATCATAATTTCAGAGTTTATCATCAGATTTTCTTTTTTACTGACTCACTACTATGTAACTTGAAGAGTTGAGGACACACCAGCAAACATGGCAGAGGTGGTGTTATCTAAACCAAAAGGAGGTCATCCTTTAAAATGAAAATACAAGATACACCAATCCCAGAGTTTACAGTACATATTGTTTTAAAAGGCCAGTGCGTAGCATCTAGCGGTGTAGTTGCAGACTCACTGGTTTCACCCTCCCTTTCCAAGTGCAAGGGGGAAACTATGGTGGCTGTGGAACGTGCGAAAAGTGCAGACTGCCCTTTCTAGAGCCAGTGTTCGGTTTATCCATTCTGGGCTACTATAGAAACAGGATTCGGTTCGACATGGCGACCTCCACGCAGATAAAAATAGCTAATTCCATGGTAAAGCAAACACAACATTACTTATTTTCAGGTGATTAGACAGTAATGAACACATATATATGAATATTATATTCCATTTTTTCCAATAGAGCCTCCTTAATGTCACACACTACCTTTAGGAAAACTTTGATTACCACTTTTATTGTATCTCCAAAAATAAATCCAGAGAAAGAACATGTGCTGCACACAAACGTAGATTTAGGGCCAGAGCTTCTGTATGCTTGTATGGCCGTTTGTGAGAATAGTGTGAGTAATTATATTCAGTCAAAAGATTGTCCAAATTGGGTTTATTGTATTATGGGTTCTATTCAGTCAACCTCTTAACACTGCTGAGGGGCGTCTGCGTGACTAGAGTGTCTCTGTGACTGTAATTGGTGGACTAACCTGGGTGCTGTACGAGGCCTTGGTGGCCCACTGCGGATGGCGTGTTGGCATTCAGGTTGACGTGAGCTCCAAAGCCCGGGAGTGCTGTGGTTACCAGATGGCCGTGGCAACAGTCTTCAGTCCTTCCACTCACCTGGCTGAGTAAAGACTTCCTCTAACCCAGTGCCCACAGGAAATGGTCTCCACAGCACGTCTGCCTTCTTTGCTTCTGCCAAGACTCTTGCTTCCATCCTCCGCTTGTGTCTCTGAAGTCTGTTTCAGTGAGGAAAAAAAGAGGACACTGATTTGGGCCACAGAGGCTATGAGGGATTGCTCAAAACAAGATGGCAAGATAGAGAAATGTGATGTTCCTACTTAAACTTCTGCCAGGTTGTCATCCTTATATGTGACAGGCTGTTGTGGAATGACTAATGTGGCTTTTTTATGGCCACTCTGTAAACAGTTCACTGCTACTGTCCAAGTTTCAGTCCATTTCTATGGGAGAGTCTCTTCAGATATACTACTGTCCTTTTGAAAGGTTTTATCTTTGTTATGCTATTCAGAGAAGACTTCTTCCTCTAAAGGATTATTCAAATTCATTCTTTGGATGTTTTCCATGTTTTGTGGAGCAAGACTCTAACAAGTTAGCCCCCGGGTATAGAGCAAAACTTGTGGCATATTCTCAGCCAATGCATAAATGCATATCATTAATGTATTTGTGTGTTTTATTGATTTATGTTGATTTATGGTACTGGAAGTACAGTATGTAGGAGAGGGGGTTTTTTTCGGTTTTTTTTGTTTGTTTTTGCTTCAGGGTAGAGTAAAGAAGTGAAACTCTAGCATGACAGTGGAACAGTGTGCAGCAATGTGTAAAGTCAGCTTTTGGAATAGTTTGCAGATGAGAGCGACATTTAGTTTGTGCCTTTTCTTTCTTCACGCTTTTTGTTTTCTCTGCTTCTATCCCCTCATCTCCTTCCTGACAAAAGGTTACATAAAATCAATGGCAACCAAGCAAAATCAATAACGTCTGAACAGAGGTCCTCTCCCTTATTTATCTATCTGATTTGTTTGGCTTCACAGAGCACGTTAACCTTATCTAAAGGCATTCGGCAATGCTGAAAATACACTCAATCCTATTGATAGTGTATGCTAATGCAAAACCATAAGTTCAGGACTTGGCATCTTCTTTATAACTTTACATTCAATAAGGTTGCCACACTCCTCAAGTGGTACTAATGTAAACAACAGTGTGGGATGTAGAGTATTTATTCATTCCTCCATCTCAGCTGTCTGCCTCTCCTCTTTTTCACTTTATTCCAGTTCCTCCTGTTATCAGAGTGTACCCAGAGAGCCAAGCGAGGGAGCCGGGCGTCACTGCCAGCCTGCGCTGCCACGCTGAGGGCATTCCCAGCCCGCAGCTGGCCTGGCTGAAGAATGGCATGGACATCACAACCAAGCTGTCCAAACAGCTCACCCTGCAAGGTACAGATGAGCCAAGAGTTTACTGCTCACTGCATGTACAGCCGTACATTTCTATTCCCACTACTGCTACTTCCATTATTATTTTTACTACTACAGTTGCTCCCACAAATGCTGCGACTACCACTAAAAAAGGGTTCACTATATGACAATGACTACTATCACTCTTACTAATACTGCTACTGCTAATAATAATCAATCTTGTGTATAAAATGGGGCTGAGCGATACAACATAAAATCTCAAGATAAATGACCAGATCTACTTAAATAACAGTAAATGTAACATTCAGTGCAAGCATTTCCTTTTTAGGCTGTCTCGCTTCTGATGCTGGCCTGTTAGCTGATTGGTTGGCTGAACTTCTGGTCAGACATCAATGGTTATTTTTAGTTTAAATATGTTGGCTGATAACTGCAATATGAGAGGCTCATAATGTTGGTGTAAATTTGGTTTATTGTCTTGTCCCAGTATCATATTCTGTGGCATCGTTTTCAAGTTTTCTTCTTTCTCTTTCAATAAAAAGTAAAGTCAAATGCTTTTTCTTTGAGGTTGTACAGAAAAATGCTAAATCACAAACCTGTCCCAGTGCTCACACAAACACAGCATGTGCTACATTCTTACTTTCAACTCCTCCCTTTTTGAACAAACCTCTCACCTCCCTTTCTAACATAATAGAGAACTGTTATGTAACAGAGTAATGGTAGCGTGGAAGTCACTTTTTTATCTCTTTCTGGAGGGCAAACTGTCTTTTTTTTTGTCTGTTCCCTCTGTTGTTCCTTAAAGCTAATGGAAGTGAGGTGCACATCAGCAACGTGCACTTTGAAGACACCGGCGCCTATACCTGCATTGCCAAAAATGAGGCTGGTGTGGATGAGGACATCTCTTCGCTATTTGTGGAGGACTCTGCGCGAAAAACCTGTATGTATAAGTTATGATGCTGGACTCTGTTTTTATTCAAGGGATAATGGATCCAGCTCTTAATAATTTATCCTGTCAGTTCTTAATAGTTTATATCCTGCAATGATAGAGCCTCTGTGAGGGAAGTAATGGTGATACTATCTATACTCTCTTTGTCTCCTGGTTTGGAAGCAGGAACAATTGTTCATGCACCCCTCCATCCACTCAGGAAGACATTTTTTGTCTCTCATATTTTATTCTTTCTATGCTGGGATACACCAGGGCTGCGACTAAGAACGACAGGTCGATTAACTGAATTGTCAGTCACCAGAAAATAAATGTAATCTAAAAAATGCCAAACGTTCACTGTTTCTGCCACTCAAATGTTTGCTGCTTTTCTCATGTTTATATACTTAATAAATTAGATATCTTCTGGTTTTGTCTCATAAACAGTGCAAAACCCAAAGACATTCAATTTACAATGATTTGAATCAGAGCAAATCCTCAAATTTGTTGTGGTGAAACCAGTGAAGTTTTGTCATTTTGGCTTAATAAATTACAAAGGTGAATAGATTATAAAATGTGTTGTCATTTACTTTTTTGTCAATTGATTAATAGACTAATTGTTCAAGACTACCATCTCCGATATGTCCTCTCTATCATGCTCCACATCAGGGATTTTTGGCATGCGTACTAATTGATTAAGGTGGTATTTGACATTAGCCTAATGTTACAGTGACATATTGACAGTCGGCGGTCAATATGTCACTGTAACATTAGGATCGTGACACGAGCAACCTTCTTATTCAAATTTGGAAGAATTTTTTGACACAAACAAACTCCTGTTGTACCCTTCCCGTGAATAGAGTCTCACACGGTAATTAACTTTGACCTTCTCATAAATGTCAGAATCTGTCTTTGGGGTTCGAGACCAGTTGTTAGTTTGTTGTACTTTCCTGTGGGTAATTAGAGTTCCCAAACAGCACACTTAGCAACTTTGCAGTCGAGTCACACATCTCTTGTGTACACTGCCCCACACCTCTGCCAGACCCGACGCGTTTAGATGTCATCCCCACGGTACCACACTTCCTCCACCCAGCCTGTCATGCATCAGAGGATCATGCTCTGCGAGGTCACAAGTCACTCGTGTGCTTTGAAGCTTTTGAAGCTGTACCGCGGGCCAAAATGGTACTAGGAGCTGGATATTGCAGACCCTTTTTAGAGTGTGCAACCCCACAGGACAGGAGTTCAAAGGGGCATCAGATGACAGCCAGACGTGGCTGCACTACTACATTATGAAAGGTAGACATAAAAAAAACAGACTTACTCTACTACGCTGCTGTCGTCTGGCATTAATATACTTGACCCCTAGTTTTCCTATGAGAATGCTATTTTCATTCAGAAACTAGTTAAGTGAGACTTAATATCTTACCTGGATACTACCTGGAATTATTAAATATATATAGATATATAAAATATATATATATATAAAAATAAATAAATCTTGTCACTATGTCCCAAAAAACTCTAACTCTATCAGAAAAGACTATCTCATCAAGTCTAAGTTAATATATAACTGCAGTCCCATTTCCATGGTAAAGAAGGAACCAATGGTTCATGTGTTTTTGTATGTCGTTGTGCAGCATATGTTGCCATCCTTTTTCCAGACTGTTTCCCTTGAACAATAAAATTAAATAATTATGTCGCTTTTTGAACCAATGCACCTGTAGTCTTGATCACAAGTGATTTAGTCTCTTTGGAGTTCTGTTATTGTCTCGTGCTGCTTTAAAATTTTACATATCAAAGAAAAAAGAAACTTATTTTCAGGTCTCTGACAGTTGAACAATGTTGCTAATTACCTATGATTTCTTACAGGAGATTTCACACTGCCTGCCTCCTGTTATTATTTTAAGTATAGAACATAGGGTGATAACAATAACAAAGAATGAACTCAGTATCTCCTTGAGTCAGAACTAGATCGATCAGTACAACCAAAACCAGACATGTTTCACACTATTCTACTGTCTTCTTCACATAGAAAGCACAAGAGGTCTAGCAAAAGAGACAGAGAGAGTGTAATTACTTTAATAGTCACAAAAGGTTTGGCAGGTCAAATTTATTTCTTAAGTGCTTTAGTAATCTAAAGTGCTTTTAACACGGGTCCATCACAAAGTACTTTACAGCAAATGACCGTGTGTATGAGGGAACAAAGAGAGGTGTAACAAGGATCGTAGATTGTAAACTATTTAACAAGTTGCGTCCACTTTGTCTGTCTGAAGACTTTTAAGCTTGTTGAAAAATGCTCACGAATGTCCAGTGTTTAAAAATCTCTCTTTTCCTCTTCAAAATATATTTTTCAGTGTGTGAAAAACATTTATCAATAATTGTGAGGTAAATATTTGATCTTAATTAACTACAGCTGCATGAAGGTGCGAAGATGGTTGATCTAGATACATTTTTCCAACATATAAAATCTATGAAAACCGGAGTGGTAAGGAGAGAAACTGACTAATATTAGAGATATAGAGTGCAGCCTTGGTTATGGCTTTGCAGCTACTCATATAAGAATGTGAAACAAATAAACATAAAACTCATTAAATCTGTGAGAAGGCTGTGGGTTTGCGTTTTGACCCTGTCTTGTCATTTGCATTATCTTGGCATTTGATTAACCACTGGAGATGGACAGATATTTTTATTGGGCTCTCCAATAAGGGGGCGGCTGGATGATATTTTCTTCGGAAAGCTGCCAGCTGCCGTCAATTCATCAGTGTTTAAGGCCAGAAGAGAGCAACGAGGAGAGTCTAAGCTGCTCATGTGCATTGTGATGCTCAGTGTTAACACAGCTCACAAGTTCATCAGGCACAAATGTCACTGCAGCCGTTTTTACCTGAACAAGTTTTTCCTGTTAGTGGATATTAATGTGTTTAAGAAGCAGCTGTTATTACAGCAAATATAAAATTAGTGCAAATAGATGATCTAGCAATGAATGTTCAGAGTATTTCGGGCTGTTCATTTAGCTGAATTCATTGGATGTGTTACTTTTAACAACACAGGCTCCGTCTGTAGGTCATACACATCCTGCTGTGAGATGCTGGCACACTGCTCTGCTTCAGATTCTCTGAGATTCGCACTGAAATACTTTGTGCACATTTTCCCCACACTCAATGTAGTTATGTTCTTCACATATTCAAACATTTGAATTGTTTGATTAAAAAACCCTATTCTGTCAATTCATGCAAATGTATTCTACACATTTGAAAGCGATGAAGCACGTAAGTATAATTCTCAAAACATATTTTTCTCATTAATAATAAACATAGTAAGAGAAAATAAAAGATTTTTCAAAAAGCCTTGGAAAATAAATATCAAATAGAACAAATACAAATATATTATGAAAAAATATGTACAGAATCAGTTTTTATGCAGGAATGTGCACAATGTGTAAAATATTGACCGAGGGCTTATTCATTCAGTATTATCCCATCATGGATTACCAAATGAATGTTTTTCTTTGTCAAGTTAACCTAACCAAAGAACAGAATGAGGAAGACCGTTTCCAGGTCACCTATTAATTAGTCTTTTTCTTCAAGCACTGCCTAATGCGGTTTATTCAGGATCTGCACTCAGGGTTTACAGTAACAAGTTCCATAATCACACAACCCTGGAAAATCTTTATTTATGCATTTAAGTATATTTTATATTTTATATATAGTATGGAACTTTAATCTATTGTTATTCCTGTCTTCCCCATCAATATACTGCCACAATTCTGGTCTTTCATGTCCCTGAGCTACCTTCTTGAAAATGGCAATGATGAGGCAGAGGTAACATGCATGTGTAAAACCTCAGTGGAGAAGCAGATGCCATCACAGCAACTGAAATCAAATTAGAATGAACTTTTGTATTAGTAATGCTGTTGATTGACAGAGCCAGAAACATTAGAAGTTAGGTAAGATAGACTTCACCTATTCTAGTTATCATCCTTCTGTCTCATTACCAAGAACCTTGTTTCACTCAGAGTGTTTACATGCACTTAAATAATTACTTAAATATCATGTAAACAAGTAGCCTTGATATTGCGGAAGGGGATTAGGGAAACCTGATTTCTCCTGGAGAATGACAATCATTTTGGCCATGTCTATGGTAATCGGGTTTCTAAACAGCTTTTTACATGTACAGTTCAGTACTTATGAGAAGAGTTATTTCATGTAGCACTTGTTCCATGTAATACCTCCATCCAAAGTCAGTCCTCTCACTGCGTTCCCTCTCTGCTCCAATTATAATCTGTAAATATTCACTGTACAAGTGGCTGTAGGTGCTGCTGATGCGTGACATCCTTTAAGAAGGAAACCTACAGGCTGACTACAGGGACACATATGACCAAATCTCTACTGCAACATCTAAACATTAAATTGAACGTAGGATCATGAACAACATAAAGTATTGGTATATAATCATCATACCAAAAGATCCAACAAACAGATGTCCTTATAACCCCCAAAAAAAGCTTTAAAATACTTCCATCTGTCAGAGGATTTTCAACATATTTGTTACTATTTTGTCCCACTACTTTATTTTCAAGCATTAGTCCTGGTTTTCCAGCTTTTGCAGTAAGCACTCAATGTTGACAAGTACTGACTTAATTGTCTTCAGGCTCAGGTTACAGATTTGCACATTATTAAAACGGGTGGCATTCGCATTTAAGTAGCTGAATCAAGGACTCTTTCAAACACACAGAAGTTGAGATGCTGGTGGGCATGTTGTGGCACCAGACTACCCTTGATCTAATACCATTGATCTGAAACAGACACAGATTCAAATGACACATTGTGATTATACTTGGAAATGTTTTAGAAATCTGACTTTGTGGAAAAGTAATGATCTCATTCTGTGAGAGCAATGTGTTTATGACCTGCCTTAGGGTTCTTATTCAGGCACTCGAATAAGTGAGAGAACTGAATAACTAACTAAGCCAGTTGTCAAAGGGCTGAATAAGGTATTAAGCAGGAGATGAAGTGAAAAACATGATTTTATGAGCACAACATGAATGATCTTCCTCAGATGAATTTACCACTGAGGAGCTTGAAGGTCAAAACCTTCTCTTCACAGGCACAGCCCTAAAGTGAATTGTTTTTCTCTCAAATTTACCCAAGCGCTTCGTTGTTTGGGAAAACCTGAACAGTCACTATTCTGAGATCTCTTTAACAGTCTGTCACCAGCAGGCAGAACACCATCCATCTCTGACAGTCTGCTGCTAAACTGGCATAAATATCTGCCCTTCACAATGTGCCAATTATTTTTGCAATGTCAGAGGATCTGTGAGGCTCAGAATGAACGTTTGTTCCTTTAGTCTCTCCACTTAATGTCTCACCATTATGCTGCAGAGTACTGTATATTGGGTATACTGGCTCAAGCAGATGCCCCTTTGCCCTCCTTGCCCTTTTGGACCAAATAGAGAAATAATAATTATAGAATAATTCTTAGAATTATTATTGTGATGGGAAGTCTGCCAAACTCCATTTAAGCAAAAGATGATATCGTCTTTACTGCCACTTATGTCTTTCAGTGACTAATTTGAGGACAATTTTCCATGTATATCTTATTCTTTTTGCACAAATGATGTCAATATAAGTTATTTTATTCTTATGATGTACGTGGATGTATTGAGCAGTTAAGGTTAGTTTGTAGGCAGCTAAGAATAAGGTTTCACGGTATGCCAATTTCATATTTAATTGGTTCTTATTAGAAAGGTAATTAGCATAGAATGTGTTGCATTTGTGGTCACTGTGCTGTTACAGTTGCCGTTGAACCCTTACAAATAATAAGCCTTTACTAAGATTTGGGGACATTTTCAGTGCTTATATTGCTAATTAGTGGAATCTCTGTATTTATAGTTACTTATACATTCTATAAGGTTAATAATTGACTTTAGAAAATAGAAATTAGAAATTTAAACTTAAGAAAGTTAAAGTTCTTTATTATTGGATGGATACAAATAGCTTGCAGTAATGGTGCCCTTTAAAAAGAGACAAAAGCACAGCCTTGATAACAGGTAAAAAGTTATGGCTGATATATTTAGCTACCAATTAACGTGAGCTTTAGGTTGAGGAGTGAGGGGACAGTAATGGCCATAACAGTGTGAGTATACATCCCTGCTTTGTATCCTACTCTGGCCTCTACTCACGACTCCTGTATGAAGTCTTGACTCCATATTCTGTTTTCTTTACTCAGTGCTTCATGACTCACTGTAAAGGCCTGTTAAGTAATGTATGACCTTCACACACCTCAGCAGGAAGAGAAAGTCTTTAAACTTGAGTAGGCTGGAGGGTGAGCTTTAAATGTTACACTGCAAACCAACTCCACTCAGTCATGAGTCAGTAACTAAGTCTTAAAAGTCCCCTATTGTACAAAGTCTAGCAAAGGGGTCCCTAACTGCAGGCCTGGGGGACAATTTCCAGCCCTCCCTCCAGCATACGACATAATATCAAAAATTTTATTTAATTCGGTCTGCAATGTTTTTTTTTTTTTTCTAGTTGTTTTGGATCCATTTAAACTATCCCTTCTTATACAGTTAAAATAAAAACACAAATCTATTTTTAAGATTGTATTTTGTTTGGTGTGTTTAAGGGTAAAAGTAAAAGGTGCCAGCGAATGTGTGCAAATGGTTGATAAGAGAGCAGGTATGACATCCTCCTATGGTATGACAATACTAGCAGTGGCCCCAAGACAATTTGAGTTTGGTCTAGGTGCTATATACATTTTGTGAAAGTATCAAAACGCTCAATCCACAGAGAAAAATAACGGAGTAAATATGGGACCCACAATCCCACTTTAAATCAGCAGATTGGTTAAGGTTATTTCAACTGTACAACTTGTACCAATACAAAGCAAGTTGTTTTGAGAAAAGTGTAATTTGATCCTAAATCTAAACCTGATAGTTTTTTTTCTCATGGAAAGACACTTAGGCTCAAGAAATTTCCTAAAACAAGTATAGTGGTGTGGGAGTATTTCATCAAAATTGGCTTTTGGATTGTTTTTTCTCATCTTGTCTTTTACACAACATAAAATGACTTGTTTAGACAAATATATTTGGAAGTGTAGAAGTCTCCAAACTCGGCAAATAATTATGGGATCACTGTTGATGAGTAACCCTATCACCTCCCTCAATGACAAATCATGACATTCCATCCTAATACATCCCCTTTATTGCTTTTCAAGCTTTTATTTACTATGTTTTGTAGACTGTGCCATCTTTGCACTGCACTCTTTCCTGTGCTCTCTTATACTTCTATACCCAATGCTATATTTTACATACTGCACTGTCTTTACTCTTTACAGCGTTTCTCAACAATTCTTTTGTGACGTCTCGCGGTTTGTAGGCTTCTGTTCCAATCAAACGCTGCACTGTTGATTTCACAGATTCAGTCAGAGAAGAAGATCTAATCAGTGAAATCTGCTGGTGAAGTGATTGGTTGGAACAAAGCCTCGGTGCCACACGGATGAGAACCACTGCTCCACACCAAAGTCTTTACAAAGCTGTTTTATTCTATGCAGCTCGCCATGCTGTCTGCTCCATATCGTCTGAATAGAGAAGATCAGCATCGTCTGAATAGAGAAGATCAGCTCGTGCCAAAATACCGTCCATGTTTCCATCAGCGGTGTCCCTCCCCATCACAGAGGGCTTTCACACGCTATTGGACACGCTGTCAGCAACAAGGAGCTCTAACCGGGCAGTGACGCTATCCACAGTGTCAGCAGCCTACTGCCTGTCGGCTGAGTTTCATGCTAAAGGCTTTCTGAAATGAATATTGTAAATCCAGTGGAAAGTTTCAACGCCTTGAAGCCATTACAACATGACCGCTTAGGAATATTTCTGATGATGAATTCTGTAAAAGAGTATAATGTATAATGTAATAATACTATTAATGATAAGTAGACTGATCTTTTTAAATAAAAACAAAGAGCAGAGAGGACAAGGCAAGGGCACAAAAACAACCTATAAAGAATGTATAATTAACAATTAACATTATATTAAACAAAGTATGTAAAACTCAACTGACTAAAAGGTTGTGTAGTTTTAGTCACCCCTAAATCCCTTTACAGATCATTATAAATCTGATATAGATTTGAAAGTCATAGTTAACTTGATGAAATAGTAAGAAATCTAACCTCTGCCGTCAGGTCGTCCCACCAAAGCTTCCCCTGTGGTCCACAGAATGGCCTCTGATGAAAATATGTATGTATTTACAATTTTACAAACTTGGTATCAGTGGTGAAAAACGTTTGACATCAGATCAGTTGGAAATATTGCAGAAAGTAATGGAACAAGGAAGAGCAGCCACAGTGAGCTGTTAGACGAAGAGCTGCAGGCGACACGCTGCTCACCTCCAGCTGCTCAGCCAGGTATCCAAAGTTACTGTCACTGTCGCTGTCACAGACTCATGCTGTGTGCAGTATGATATCAAATCATGATTGCTCACAGAATGATGGAAAAAAGCCAATTAATGCCCGACTTCTTTATTAAAACAATAATTTGTTTAGCGGCTCCCAGAATTATTTGACATTATGTGACCACATTTAACGACAGGTGTCAGATGCACAATAACAGTGCAACTGCATAAAAGCGTCAAAACCAGCTAAAAGTGATTAATATTTCCTGCCAATCAGGACTGCAGTTAGTCAAGAATTAAATATTTTAACCATCACTCCACTGTAAGCTGCCTCCGCGTCTGAGAGAATTCTCAGCATTTAAAGGCAAAAGGGAAATTTATTTATAAAGCACATTTCATACCCAAGGCAACCCAAAGTGCTTTACAAAGTTGACGAACAAAAGCACAACCAAAACAAGAAACAAATGACAAAAACAATAAAAGCAAGCACCTGGAGTATGTAACGAAAGTAATTTCCCCTGGGATTATTAAAGTATTTCTGATTCTGATGGGATAAAAACTATTTATTATACAATAAAATCAGGGGAAAAACAATACATTAAAAAATACATTTATCTCTCCATGTCTCCCATTTTTGTTTATGATAAACACACAATTAATTTTTTTAAGCTTTTGCCAGTAACTTGTATTTTTTCCAAACTTTCATAGATTTCTCTCCAAGGATTAAGTCTTTTGAATACTCCTACTCTTAAAGAGATGATACAGCCTTCAGTCCTCCACAGGGTTCCAGCTCTAGTACTAGTACAGTCAGTCCTGTTATTTTGAAATATCCCTTACTCCACCTGACTATAAATAGTTCTGCCGGGAACTTGCTGTTGAAGTTGGCCCTCAATCTTTTAGCGCCCTTGAATATATGCAACACAGAATTGCTAAAAGCAACAAAAAAAGCTGTAAAAAAATCTGGCTGGAAAAAGGATGGGTAAAATATAAAAGCTGAAAGACTTCTTGCTCAGTCAGAAGAGGTACTTGATCATTTGGTAAGTCCTGACTGTGTGTAGTGCCGAGTGAGAAGCACAAAGCGGTGAAACTGATATTTTTCATCAGTGTTCACTTTAACACTACAAAGGCCAAGCCACCATCAGTTGGTGGCTGCTTTGAATTAGACATGAAATATCTCAGTCTTTTAAAAATGACCCATTGTGACTTTTCCCCAACTGTATAAACCAAGCGAGAAGGATATACCCTGTAATTCTACTTACCTTCTGAGAGTTATAATTTCATGGCCTTCTCTTTGACCCCTTTAACTCAATGAACAAGTGAAAGAAAGATATCACAATGCCTTACGATTCTTAACCGTCAGCACTGGATGTTAAGTTTTCTACTATCCCTTTGTACAGAGCGATGCTCTATATGTTTCTTATTATATACAAATCCTGTCAAAAGATCAAAACAAACAGGTATTGACTGTGTAGTCTGATATTGTCCATTCCTCCGTGACATTGATCTCCATTCAAAAAATACCAACTCATAACACATTTAATCGATTGTCTGTCTATTGCATGTGTGTCTGTTGGTCCACAGCTATTCCTGACTAAGCTCTCGTCTGTGCTAGCTATTACCTAAGGGGAAATTGCTAATGTTGTTTTGGTGCAGTCATTATTAAGTTAATTTGAGATTTATAGAACGGGCTTCTTAAAACCTGCATAATGAATTGAACGTAAGCACTACGTTGGAAATTATCTTAAGACTAAGTTCAAGTATAAATCTAAAAACATTTTTTTAAATGAGGCCCTAGATTTACAGGTTCTGGCTAAGACCAAAAACAGGCGGTGCTGAGACATCTTAATTCAAGCCAGGGTTTACAGTAAGTGAGCGTTTGGCAGGTGCATCAAAAATCATTTTGGCATAGCTGCAGTGATGGATATGTGGTGTACTTGCCCTGCATGTTAATAATCACTATATATTAATCACTGTTATTATAATTAGCATTTCACTGAGAGGGATATTTGTTTAGTATCAATGCAGATGAAGAAAAAAAGCAAGAAGAGGGAAATCATTTTACTCTTTTGCGTTCCTGTTCTGCTTCCTCATTGTAACTGCCTAGAGCAGGGGGTGGGCACTCAGCTTTTCACACTTGCAGTTTGTCAGTAAGACAGTATTTGTTTATTGCTTATAATTAAAGCAGAACTTACTGCAGGGGTCGATACTTCCAAGAAACTTGTGGGATAATCTCTGGAAAGAGCAGCAAAACCCTGCACACCCAAGTCAGTCATCCTGAGTAAAACTTTGCATTTCCATCTACTGTGACCCAATTACTCTACCTATATTATGCATTCACTGTCTTCTGCCATGCCTCTATGGTGAACACCACAGGCTGTTTGGCCCACTGTCGCAGTAGCGTGGTCTTGTAAACAAATTGAATTTATGTAACCTTGCTGACGGGTAGGAACAGCAGAGTCCAGGCTGGCTGGCGAGCGTGGCGCTCCCAATGTTTGGGGCCCAGTGGAAACACAGTTATTACGACCAGAAAGAGTGAACTCACCGCCTACAGTGGCAGCCAGCTTGTTTTGTTATATGGATGATGAAGTTGATGTATGGGCCCCTTGTATGCGCAGAACAACCACAGTCTTTCTGCCAAATGATGAATAGCATCAATACTGTGGGCTATTGGAAAAGACCAGGGCACACAAGATCTCATCTCAACTCCTCTTTTCCATTTTCTCCATTTTCCATTTTTGGCACATCTCAAATAAATTGTATTGTTTTCCTCTTTGTTTTGTCCTTCCCGTCCTTCTTTCCTTGTCCCTCTCTATCTATAGACCCTATTCCTTTTGTGTAACATTTAATGAGCTAAAAGGTATGCAAGAGTGCACAGGAAACACTTGACAAAGCACTTTTGAAAGATTAAGGCTGACTAACGGCACAGTGGTGTCTCATTGGCTTTGTCTCCCCCCTTTTCTTTCTCTGCATCTGTCCACCCGAGAAAGAGGCTGCGGGAATGAGCATTGCAATAGAGGCAAGATTAGAATCGGATGTGAATTGGGCTGGAGATTGGTTTGTAGACTGAAAATGCCTGAAAATGGAAGATGGGGTGGAAGCAGAGGGAAGACCGGGGGACAGATGAACAATAGGAGAGAAGGTCACAAATGAAAAGCCAGTGTGAGAGGATAGTAGTGCTGCTTGTGGGCTGGAGGATAATAATGATTGAGTAGCAGAATTTTCTCTGATATTTGCATGGAAAATAACTTTATAATGGCTCTAGATTTCCTCCTTACCACATCTTTCTTTATCCATGTAATTTTATGTAATGGTATCTTTACCCTCAGTGTGCCCATTGGCTGCTTTGAAAGCAAACAGCTGGTTTGTGTTTAAGGTTGGCCATTAAAGCACTCAGGTTGTTTTGTGGCTTTCATTCCACATTTCATGTCATTAGTCACCACTAATTGAATTGAATGAGATATTACCTGTTATAGGAGCCAAAACTGGTTTTGGCACTGAAGAAGGAGCACACTAATCCCTCCTAATGACTTATGATTATCATCTGAGCCTAAAACCTGTGGACTATCTAAGGCAGCTTATCCATAACACTCACATTGATGGATGACGATCTGATCTTTAGAGTTATTTCACATTTTACACCAAGTGTACTTGGGTTGCAGCATCCAAAAATCATAAATGGTTTTACAGTACTTGTAGTTTGTTGACTACACTCCATTTTCCACTGTTTGGTATCAAATTATTTCCAAGCAGAGGACTCTATGGATTATTTGTTGCACTAGGTGTCAGAGAGACAGTTTCCATAAAACTTTCATGTGGTCTGCTTTCCCGGTTGCCTCAATAGGAGTTAGTGTTTGTGTGTTAACAAATACAAAGGGACCCTATTGATTCTTACATTGATTTCCAACCGTCCTTTCCTCTTTTTCTCCCTCACAGTGGCAAACATTTTGTGGCGAGAAGAAGGTACGTCTAGACTGCTTCTGCTTCACTACAGCATTCATTAAACTGAGTTAATTGAATTTTTGTAATAGGGTTACTGAACTGTGATGAGAGGGATTAAATGATTTGATGCTTTGAAAGTAGATAGCAATGTTGTAGGCTTATTTCCGTGGCAAATGTTCACACTGTGCAGTCTCATAAGCTATTTTAAGTATGTATTGTAACAGGGCCGTTTTTGCTTTCTCTCCAGGTCTCGGCATTGGCAACATGTTCTACGTGTTCTATGATGACGGTATTAAAGTAATTCAGCCTGTGGCATGTGAAATACAACGGCACATTAAACCCAGTGAGAAACTGCTAGCTCTGCAGGTGAGTGGTCGGACAAAAGAAACATTCAGTTTTTTTTAACACTGACTCATTTTTAAAGTGATTCATTCTGAGTTGGACTGGACCACCTGAGCCATCTGTGTAACAGATCACCCATTACAATGCACTACAGAGTTGCAAGGTACTGAAAACCACTGAATTATTTTCCCAAAATGTAAATTCCTAGTAAACAATTTCAATATTATCCTCAATGTTACTCAGCATAGAAAACACAACAGTCTATATATATGTTTTGGTCATCAATCTTAATTACCTCAACATCAATTTTCAAAGTCGTGGTCTTATCAGTGTGTGGTTTGGTTTGGTACAATACCCATAATCCTCAGCTGTTATTGCTATGGAATCCAGTTACAGATTGCACAAACTGCTTAATGTGTGATCAGGTTTTTACAAATCAGACGCTTCAGCTCCTGCTCACTATTAGTGGTATGTGCAACTGATTCAAGCTCTGTGATTGGATGTTTGTCTTAACCAAAATGCGATCGCTACACCAAATTAGTGTCGCTTTTAGTAACCACCCCACAGATAATTATCACCTGACTCCACCAGTATCTCTCAGCTACGAGGTGTTTTGGTGTCTTTCAGCTCAGTGTTTTGGTTTTATGGCCCACAATGCAGCCACCCATCAACCTTGTGTCCTGCCACTGCAGACAGAAGAAAGAACCCAAAAGAGCCAAATATTTTATTCTCTGGAGTTGTTGAAGAGCAACAGAGCTAAAAGGAGAGTGAATATTGGACATTTGTCAGGTGGTCAGAAACACAACCTAAAATGTTTTTACAGTAAACTCTGGTGTATAAATAGGGAAGTATGTGGGTTTTTGAATGGCAAAATGCAGTTATATGTGACTTGTGATTTATTATATGCTAGCCTTGACAAGCAACACTTGAAGCACTCTGTTGTCTGACCTGAAATCCATCATTAGCAGTCAATATAGTTTATATTGGGATTTATCTGAGATTCTTATTCAAATGCAGCCAAGCAGATAAAGGTACAGTGTCCTGCTCAAGAAAAGGACACAGCCTCGAACCACCATCAACATATGATTTATATGTTTTACTTAGAGCTGCATGATAAACAGTGAGGTGTCAACAGTAGTGGTGTCGTGCTGCTTTCTCTCTCTATTCTGTCAAATTAATGGAAAAGGAGTAGAAAAGCCCATTAGGGTGAATAAATGCTAACAAGATAAATGGGCTCCATGTAACAAATGAATAAACAACATATGGTCACTTTCAAATAAAAAAATACATCTCCATATTTTGATTTTAGGTTCAATTAAATGTTATTTTACAGATTGGACAGCATTGCTGAACAATGCTCCTTTTTTATTAGCAACAAAGAATATGGACCATGAGTTATAGTAACAGACCATCATCAAAAAGGAGGCACTAAAATGTATAATGTATGAAAATTTCAAATGTTTAGCAGCTTTAAGCAAAGGAGGGCTGCACTTAAAATAAAAACAACTCATGTATATTTTTATATTTGTTTTAGCCACAATAAAATGTATATAGAGAAAAGTATATAGACATAATATAGACATGAAATCACATTATAAAGTCATGGTAAACGTGCTAGCAAATCAGTTGCCTCTTTACACATCCAGCAGACACAGCGCATGCAACATTAGCATTCATTTGGAGTTGAGTTTATGTCTGCCTTATGATTTTAAGTCCAACACTCACTGTCCTTTTAGCTCTGTTTTTGGTTATCACTATCTCCTGAGAGAAAAAATTTAGAGATAAACAGCTGCCTGCTAAAACAAGTTGTGGGCCATAAAACCAAAATTACGATCAGAAAGACGTTAAAATGATCTGTAGAGTTGAGGTTTTCATATTACACAGTTAATTTTTCTATTGTTGATGTAAAAGTATTGATTAGTGCAGCTCTAAAATGGTTATTGATAGTCTCACATCTTCTGGCTGCTATTGCTAGCCTCAGAAAACGTTGCCCAGTTGACACAGAGGCCACCTTACAGTGTGAAGTCGGTCTGTTAAATTTAGCTCATTGACAGACCACATGCAGTCAGAGTGGGTTTCACGTCCCAGTGGACTCTTTACACCCAGCCTCCCCCACTGATTCACCGTTTATCACTGAAGCTTTCAAGCAGTAAAATATTCAAAGCACATTGTTGATAGATACCGGTTAGATTTACATGTGTTCCCGAATGGACGCTTTCCCCTGAGCTGCCTTTCATCCAGGAGCCCGGCGCTTATTGGATGGCTGTTATACATAAAGCGATGCCGTGAATGCACAACAATCAGCCAAGCATTCCTCTGAGAGGTATGTTTGTATTAGGATATCAATCCAGCGCTGTCATGGGGGATTGCTGTGTGAACATATGAGGCCGCTCCCAGCATAGTACTCACGTTTTCTCCATCACAAAAAGAGCACTGATTGATTTGTTTATGGTAATCGCACAGCCTATCCATTATCCTTAACTACCATATAGAGTCTTCTACTGTGATACACACAGTAGTTGGGAAAACACTGTGATGTCCAATGACGGTAAAGTCGGTACAGGAAGTATCTTAATTTTGCCTCCATCTGCAGCCAAGAAAAATCTGAAAGAAGCATCCACATTTTTCTCGCTTTTGTCAAGTAGCGCTGTGTTGTAGTTAAACATAGAGAGGGTATTATGGGTATATTTTGGAATTGTACCATGCATATAGGGATCTTTATCCAAACAAACAGATAAAGCTAGATTAACACATACAATAATTAGAATTTTAGTATCATTTGTTGAACATTCACTGCATGTTTTCTTGTTTGTACCAAAGAGACTCGGGTACATAATCAACAGCTCATTTGCACTCTCTCCATTTTTCACTTCACGTTCTATAACCAGAAGCATTTTCTGAGCTCTTAGTTTTTCCAAGAAGAGCTTGTTTAATATAAACTGCGATGATCAACATATTGGTACAGCAAGAAATACAGCTTTGTATTGCAAGGGGAAAATCAGTTTAAACTAATCTGTGCACAAAACTGTGAGCCTCATGTGTATGTGATGTACTTTGCTTCATGTCTGGTGAATCAGTGTGTGGAAATGTGATGTTCTTGGGTGTAAAAGGTTACATTCGAATTGAGTTATCTACCATTTGAAAAATAGCTGTAAGTGTATAGCAGGTTGGATTGAAACCTTGGAGAAGGCCCTTGAGAGAGAGAGAGAAGTGTGTGTGCTGCTACTTTCCTGCAAAGTTCCTCCTTTTGACACTTCGGATGTTGCCGCTTCACTGTTTTCTGCAGTTTTCCTCCCCACAGATGGCTGACATTGTGTCACAAATATATTAGTACTACAAATCATCCAGTGGCTTAACTGGGAAATATCAGAACCCTCATATTTCCCAACATAGCTCTTTAAATGTCATCATCCACATCCAAATTCACAAGTAAAAAGAGTAGTCTTTTAAAAACATATTTTGCAGTACAATTTGATTTACAGTTTCCATTGAAGAGATACAGTACAGTATTGTATTGTTTCTGGCGTGGTTCCAGTGCTGCAATGTCCCATCCAATAAGCATTCTATGAATCCATGAAAAATACATACCGTTATGTATCTAGAGAGTGTATTCATTTACATAAAAAAGGAAAAAAAAAACATATCTGCAGTCTTAAGAAGCTGTCAGTTACAACATAAATCGCATACATGCTATGCACCCACACGCATACAGACATATGCAACACACATAAACACAGGGAGGATTACAGGCGCCTCCATTCACACCCTCGGCTGGGCATCAGATGTTTGATTTCTCACCTCTTAAAGGTGCAATAAGTGAGATATTTACAGCCCTACAGCACAGAATGACCACAGTGTGGGTCTGAAAGGGTTTCACAGGGTTCAATACCAATGACTCAACAATTACTTGAGCAAGTGCAAATATTTCTGGCTTTCAAAAACTGAATTTCCCACCCTGTTTTAGATGGTAAGCACTGACAGATGGTGTTACAACTTAAGAATGAAAACCTTGTTATGAAGTACAAAATGTCAGAGTGCTGTCATTGTTTTAGCATTCTCCATCATGAAACAACCTTTTTACTAGATTTTGTTGTTGCATGTCTGGCCAAATTAACTTGCTTTTCTACAGATAAAATACAGGCAACAGGATAAGTAGGGGGCTGAACTAGAGATGAGATAAATTCTGTCAGTGATGCTTCAGCTTTCTCTCATCCTTGATAGAGTTCAGTGAAGTTCATACATTACCTAATGCCCCTCTAACTGAGAGACGTTGGCCTGTGGGAAGGCACCTGTCATGGACTGCTACTGTGGTTGTAAATATGGGAGAAAGAGTTCATCCCACCATGCCGGAGCCCTTCATTCATCCTTGCTGGCCAGCAGCTCCCTAAATCGTCCCACACACTCTGGAACAGACGACTGGGCAGAGCCTGGAGGCTTGGAGGGCTAGGGAGGGGGCGAAGGGGGGGACAGCTCCAGAGACAGAGGGCCAGCTAAGGTCTCCGCTGGCCAGAAAGGCGATTGCTGCCAGGACTGAAAGCTGAACAGCCAAGGATCGTCTGCAGGCTTTGTTCTGGGGATTATGTGTGGACAAATAGGAGCTATTACAGAGATTTTTCAGGACCTTGAAAAGCTCATTTATCTAAATTGTCAAGATGATAACACAACTCACATCAGCATAGGTGATAAGACTGCGAGTAGTAAACAACACAGAATAACGACTGGATGAAGATAATTGTTTTTTAATGAGACCTATTTCCCTGTCATATGAAAAACAATTAACAATGAATGTGTGTGTGCTTTTGTGTTTTCCAGGAGGAGGTGTGCCCCACCTCACCAGGAGAAGAGGTTCAGAGGTGTGTGTGGTCATCGGCGGTCAACATCAAGGACAAGTTTATTTATGTGACACAGCCAACCCTGGACCGAGTGCTCATAGTTGACATCCAGTCTCAGAAGGCTGTCCAGGTAGTTCTCAGGCTAAATTGGAAAACCAGGTTCATGTCAATTTTGCCAACAACACCACAATAATGTATGATGTGAGAGGGGTTACACAGAGCACGGGGAAAAAAAAGAAATAATCTTTCCTGTTAGTGCCTTTGTAAAAGTAAAGGTACTTTTCTCGCAGAACTCAAAATCTGCACAAGCAAGCAACCACAAGGTTGCAGGAGATGAGTCTTTGACTCATACAGTTACCAGAAAACCACATTGATTTAATACAACATTTTTCACATGGACCTTCGATAAATCATTACGTCATATAAGTATTTTCTATGATTGATTTTGTTGAATGAAGGACAAATCTTTTTCGATTCAGTTTGATACAATACATTGTCCTTCATGCAGAAACTCAATTACGTGGGAGCATTGGACTACATGCTCCAACTTTTACCTTAACTGCATGTAAACTTTATCAAGACTTTTTGGAAACAGCTTGTGCAGTAGATATGCCTGGACTTATTATATTCTACTACTACTGTTACTATTCTAACTTGAGTAATAATTGAATAGGATACTCATACACAAAAATGAGTGCTGTGGTGTGGTTCAGACATAGGCAGGAGACCTCATGCAAGACATGTTTGACTGCGGGTTGACGATGTAAAATGATATTTATTCAGTAGATATTATAATGTTGTAACATCTACTGAATCTACTGAATAACTGTCCTAAGCACCACATCTTTTCCTTAACGCACCAGTTTTAGCAACCCTAAACTAACTTCCTGGTCATCTTTCTGCTCTAATACTTTGCCTGCCTAGTGCTTACATTTGCTCTACAGTATATGCCACAAATAACACGGACACTTTGACAGCGATCAGTGCCTCGCACATATGCAACAGCGACATTCAGTATCCTGTTTTTATATTACAAAATTATTTTCCGAATTGCGTTGTGGTGAGAATGTAATACCTGCCTGGATTATAATACAATGCATTTTGAAATATGTAACATGGTGCTGTCACAAGGAGTATTTTGGTGTGGATGGAGAGCGTACAAAGTGCAGGACTGTCAAACCAAAATCCAGGGTTCGCATCCAGACTCCTGCAACAAAAGCACTTTGGTGAAAGTTATGCAAAGATTATGATGTTGTTCCAATGTTAATCTTATGTCTGCTGACTTCTGAACAACACTGTAGTCACTACGAGTGGATAGTTATGCAAGATGGGGGGATTTTCCCATAAAATAAATGAAATACTTTCAGTATTAAATACTTTTAAACTTGCCAGATATGTGAATTCATAAAATTCCATTATTATGTTAATAGAAAACATAATTCGGTCAGCATTACGTTTCCATCAAAACTTATTTTTGTTGCAAATTAGTTGTATATGAAAGTAATTTCGAAGGAGACAGGGTCAGATTGTGTGGACTGTTGCTTTTATTGCAGCTTAAATCAAATCCAGTTAAATGTCAAGAGTGTACTAAGCTGCGAGGAAGACCTCAATCAGCTCCAAACCACTAAGGACCTACATCTGTTCAAAGTTAACATCAAAAGTCACATTTCTGTTTAAGCAACTAGCATTAGCTAACATTTACTAAAGTTAATGACTTTCCTGCAGTTAGTTAGTAAATGTAATGTGCAGCAATTGACTAAATAGTAAAGACTTGGTACATTGTTGAATGTGATATAGCAACAGTAACTAAGGGGGGTTAGGGGCTTAGAATGAGTCACTTAGTTGCTTGGTAACTGGTGTACAATATGACTAAGTAATAAGGACATACTGGCATTCCATAGCATGTCTGACAGCCAATCAAGGTCTGATTTAAAGCCAGTATGTGTAGTTTTATGTACAAAGAGAAATATCAAGAGCAAAAACAGGTCTAATTTTTTTTTTTCTTGCAAATAGCAATGTAGAAGAGATTCAGCAGGATTGTAATTTTTACCCTGACAAATGACAATCAGGCTGTAGATTAAATCAGTAACTAATTAAATTCTGTAAAGGCTAAAATAAAACTTCCTAAGGTGCTTTCTAGCTGCTGCCTGTCTGCAAGCCTGTACACTACAAGGATTGTTAGTAAGGAAGAATACCTCTCTTTGACCGTGAGTGGACTGTGTGTTTTAGGAAACAGGACCAACACAGTGTTGACACCACTCAAATAAAAAAATACTGATTGGGTGACAATTTGAGGAAAACATCCCAGTGAAAGTTTTATGAATATTATGTCATTTTTTTAAGTTGATCAACTCCTACTAGTTCTGAATCAGTGTCCCCATTATTTAGATCAGGTAGCTTGAAAAACATAAGGTGTCAAAGCAAGCAGTCTACAGCTGTGTCAGATATATTTAGTCCACATTTCATATATTTTGCTGCTCATCTCAATTTCAGGTCGTAGCTGTAGGTTGTAAAAAATTAGTCAGGCTGCCACTCAGATCCGTTTAGTGACTTCTCAGCCAACATAAGCTAATTACACATTTCAATGTATAATACAGTGTTTAATATATAATTAGGTATAATTTAAGTTAATTTCAAATATTACTAAACCTTACTGGATTTGATCAAAGGACTCAACAAACCCAGGCCTAGTTTAAAAAAAGGTTTTGTATTTTCCTACGTGACAATATCTTTTAGGTTTCTCTCCTGTCTAGAGGCTTGTTTGTCAGTGCATCACCCCTGCTCTTGTCTGAAGAGTTCCTTTTTCAGCTTTAAGATCTGTTTTCTCACCTTTGGTTCAACTGCTAACCCCTGACCGCACCCGCTTCATACATTCTGCAACAGCCGAGACCTACACTTAACCACTACATTGATGCGGTGTCCAAGTGACCCCGAGACCCACCTCTTCATGGATACTGTAACCTGGCAACCCTTCATAGCTATTGTAACATGGCAACCCGGCAGTTTTTCTTACAGACGGTACAAGCGGCAATCCTTCAAATGCTCTGCCACTTTGCAGCACCATTTATTTTCCTGAGGGAATTTTATTTTTGCAAAAAAGGCTCAGGAAGTATTCAGCACATTTCTAGTGAGGAGCGTTGAGTTAAATCATCGGTGTCAGTGGGTTTTTGGGTGTGTCAGGGTAACCCAGGGTTGCTTAGATCCCTGCAGATGTTTTTGACACCATGATGGCTGTTTACAGCTCGCAGGCCTCTCAGGGACCTGCCAGTAAGCAGGTTGGCGTCCCAGAGACTGTCACAAGCTCATTATTCAGTCGCCTGGAGGTTAAGCTTCATTGCATTATATTAGCAGTTGTTAATTAACCACCTGATTCCGCCTGAAATAGTAAGAGACACGAGTTCTGGTTTTGGTTTCCCTGCTCTCTATTTTCTCATTGAATCATTAATATGATTGACGTGTGTAAAGTAATAATAATGAGCAAATTGAGTTTTGAAATTTGTTACCAATTAAATACCCAGTGAAGACTTTTTAATGAGCACATTATATTTTGCGTGTTATAGCCAATAAATTGCAGAGTGCACACGGATAAATGCTCTGTAATGTTTCTTTGTGCTTCATCTCTGACAGATCCGCAGTCAGCGCTAGAGTTACGTGAGCATATTGGCTGAGGATCTTGGTAATCTTTCCTCAGCCAGAAAGAAGTTGTTAGTCAAGAGAGAAAGAACAACATGAACACCTGTTTTCTCCGATGACTACATGCTCAGAGATTAGTTAGGATTCAACAGATATTCTCATCTTATTTGCAATAACCCTCTCAGGAGCGCTTTGCTCTCTCAGAGAAACAATATATATTTTGCCTAGGTAAACAATACTATTAGAGCTCCATGGCAAAACAAAATAGTATAGAAAGTAAGTTGCAGTCAAAGGGGATTGTGGGAATACAAGGTTACAATCATTTTCTTTAAAAAAAAGATGATTGCTTTTTCTTGCTGCTGCTGAGGGTGTAGCTACTGCGTGCATTCTTCTCCCCTGTGCTTTCTTTATTCCCTTTGAGCTGGCTGTCTATCTGCACTCACGTGGACATAATGCATGAGGAGCGCTTTTCTGTCACATACAACTCATCTATTGTTCTGACTTGGAATATTGCCGCTGTGTGTCAAGGAACGGATAAAGACTGAAAGCAATTACTTCAGTGTGGTAAAGCAATTGTGTCTGTCACCACTTGATTTGAAATGCAGCTCAACACCAAAAACACCTTATACATAAAAAGCACACCTCCGGTCTGCCTTGTAAAAAGAAGACTTGCTCCTGTCAACTGCCGATGCATTAGTCTGCAGGAAAACTTTTCAAAAGCATTAGCACTGCACATCAAAGAAGGATCTCTTCAAAAGCAAAGTTGATTACCTTGAATTGTTATTCTGTGGCCCTGCTGTCTTTAAATGCTCAGTTTGGTTTGGTTGTGTGCGTTTTCCTTCCAGACCGTCAGCACCGACCCATATCCTGTGAAGCTTCACTATGACAAATCTCACGACCAGGTGTGGCTGCTCAGCTGGGGAGACATGGAGAAGAATTTCCCTACTCTCCAGGCAAGTTCCCTGTTTATTACACTCCGATGTTATTCATTCCTCTGTAGAGGTTTATCCTTGTGAGCGGTAGAAGAGCAAAGAAGGAAAGATACAAGCACGGAGAAGCAAACATTAAGCATTGTTAGGATTTGATCCAAGGTTAGCAAATGGCCAGTGAACACTGTACTCGAGAATTATCACATTTTCCATATTGTCCATATGTCTTTAAATTGCTCGTCAAATGAAAAGTGACTCAAACAGTTTATTATCAAAATAGTGAGACAATAATTGATAAATTGCTTTAGCTATAGATAAGATTGCCCTAAATATAAAGCAATGAATGTGAAAAAGTTCACATCTGTCTCCAGTAAATACCATTAGTAAAGGCTCTAATCCACAAAAGACAATCCACAAAGAGCAATATCATAAAAAACACAATGATCAATTATATTCACACTGATCGACTTTACTCTACCTATATAAAATGGAGCAACTTCTTTGTCATGTTGTAAAAACTTTTTTTTACAGCAACACACGTACAGTACATTGTAAATAAGCCTATAATAACCATCTTGGCATGGCATTACAATGAATTAAATTTGAATTCCTCCAACTTGTCCTGCGCTTCCCCATTTTCCAATATGACATGAACATGGCATTAATCTCTGCAGCCTCTCTGGGGTTTTCAGCTGTTGATTTGTTTGTCTTGCCTGATGAGGGGCAATTAATAGTCACTTACAGTGCAGTGTGTAAGTATTTGGAAAGTCACCCATTTTAAAAAATGTTTAGCTCAGAACTCCAATGCACTAAATTTGAAATAAAAAACTGACTATGAGGGTAAAGTCCAATAATAACCGGGGGCGTGGCCAGCAGGAACAAACACTGAGTGCAGAGGAATTACCTGTAGCCTTCTACAACAGCTCACATGGTCAATGTAGTACAATGTACATTTACATCAGTACAACACTGCCATTCCAGTACAGTGTTCATCGTTGAAGAGCTACTGGCAGCCAAACTACCCACAGAGACTCCAAACAGACAACAATTAAACTGCTAAAAACACTGAATAAAGCAGTTTTACCTGGAAAATCTTTCTGTTTCTCCGATGCTGTTTGCCAGACAAAGGATTTCCCGGAGGGGTCGTCAGCGGAGCTGCTGCTAACGTTAGCTCAGCTTATTTCTCTGATAACTTAAGATCCAGACGTCTGATGACTAAATTCCATCATCCGGTTAAAATATAGAGGTAAAAACACCCAAGATCTAAAAAGGCCACAATGTTGACGCATGCAGAAAGGGGATACGATGCCAGTTACAGGTGACCAATGAAACGCACCATTACCTGAATAAAATTACAGATTTCTCTAAGTTTGAACATTGTTGGAAACATCTGAGATAATGATAGTACATAACTCAATAAAATATATAACATAGGTCTAGTGTTTGTAGACATTTTAATGCCAAAATTTTACATATTATAGCTTTAATTCCAGACTTCTCGTCTTTGTATACTCCTGTTTGATATTACTGTATACTACCATCAACAAAACTCAATACTTCCTGATGTTTTTTAACATTAAACGACTACCTGAAAAGGGAAGGGTGCACAACATTTAAAGGGAAATTTGTGACAGAAATTTCATTGGTAAACATTAACATCAAGTGTAACACCTGACATGACCTGATATTGACATTATACTGCATTTAACAAGACAATAGGTAAACATAGACAACGTTTTCAGTTTGCATTGTCTGAGGAATCAGAGGTAGGGAGAAATAAAAGCTTCTCTGGCACTGAGGTAAATAAAGGACAATTTATGGTGTCTGCAATAGCTAATGTCAGTATTTAAAATTTTTTGGTCCAGGTCTAGCCACATTAATATTAGAGTACCAGTGAAGGCATTGTAGCAGGACAATAAAAGGGTTAGAATCCCTACTGTTCACCTAGTTAAGGATGTAAACCTTTTAAAATTAGTACAAAAGTACAGAACCAACACAGCAACAATGTGTCGCCATCCAAATACTTATTGATTACACTGAATGTCACCGTCACACAGAGTTGATGAGCATGCTACAAATAGAATCAACAAATATGTAATAAAATGGTCTTTTTTAAAAGTATATTTTCCTCTGAGAGTTGCTTTGATTCAGTCTGAGGGTGTTTTTTTCTTTTTTTTTTTATTACTTACTTGAAATTCTTGCTCATCATCGCCTGCACAGAAATTCATGAAGCAGAGTTTGGTCCGTGGCAATTTGCTTTGTGCATTGTGGCACAATCAAAGAAAACCCTGCCTACACACAAGCACAAGTCTGCACGCTTCCACACATGCACCAGTGTTATTTAGACACCAGTGACAACAGCACACTTCACCTTGCACTGTGAAGCTCCAAAGTCTCAGCAATAAGGGGAGAGGCTGTATCTCAAATCAGTGCACCCACAAATGATTAAAATGATAGCAACATATTAAGTGATTTATTAAATGATACTAAAAAAAAAAAAAAAAAATGTAAATTACAAGTATTTTGGTTCTAAGCTACAAATAGGTAAGAGTTGCAGATTAAAATAAGTAGTAAACCAGCAGCACTGAGTGTATTCATCAAGGTCATGTTTAACACCCACCTCCTTCTCCATCACCAGGTGATCAGTCAAGCCAGTGGAAGAGTCTCACATCACACCGTTCACACACAGCCAGTCGGCAGACGCTTCGACAGGGTGGACGACTTCTTCATTCCCGCCTCCAGCCTCATCATTAACCACATCAGGTATGTCCAGTATGGTCCAAGAACACTCCTAATGCAAATTGATTTGCAAATTAAATTCACCCCAGTGGCTTTTTATTCACTTTTTTTCTCCTAGACTCAATACTACAATAATGATTTGGATGGGCATTTTGTGAGAGAGTGAGTGTGTGCTCATCTGTTAATGTGATAATGGAGGTCTTTGGAGAAAGGCCCAGGTGTCATTTGTGCTGCATGAAACCTGGCAGATCACCTGAAATAGTTCTAAAAATAAATCCTTGTTGCATCAGCTGTGGAATTAACTTTTTGGATCTGAATTTATAAATCCAAATGTATAAATCCAAAAGCAAATTAACAACCACTGGAATATTTGTAATTACTAAAAGCCATTAGGGATGGGAGATAAATACAAATGCAATGCAAACATTTCCTCAATACAAATAAAAAATTCAAGCTGATTCAGAATAAAAACACATCACAGAAACAAAGCCTTTATTAACCAATCACATAGCAGGCTTTTATGAATGACTTGATGATTTCCCCAAATAGACACAGCAGAGTAGCAGAGTCCGCTAAATGCACTGCATTTAGATTGGAGAGACGAATGCTTTCTCTGAGGAAGTTACATCATGTCAACACAGAGAGCAACAGTTAAGCAGTCACAACAACCTCAAACCCTGTGCCAACAAAGACGGTTAATACCACATGAAGTAACATCCTCCAGTAATCTGAGTGAAAGCAAATAATCTGTTTGTGCGTGTTTCTGTGTTTCATGGACCCATTACGAGGGAATGTATGCTTTAGGGAATCTCAGCAGAAATAGTGATTTAATTTTTATTATGAACTATATCGTCCTGCCCTACCTAACAGGCAGGACATCAGTCCATCTGTAACTGGTGAGAGACCTGAGGTGCTGTTAAGCTCAGTGTTTGAGCACATTGCTTTTACCAGCTATGTCACTAAAACAAGGGTTGGCAGTGTAATTATGTTGCTAGGCATCCAGCATGGTAAGTAAATGCTGATGACCATCATTTGGAGCAGTCGATGCAGCCTTAACTCAGATCGGCCTTGTTTTAAATGCCACGCAGGTTGTGTGTGTTCGGAAAAAGATTCTTTAAATCTATACACAGTCAGACAGTGTCCACATGAACTTTAAAAAACTGAGTCAGCTATAATGCTGCTGACATTTTATCTTTGACAATATCACAGACGAATCAGAAAGAAAGCAATTCAATCACAGCACCTGCTTCCTCAGTACTGATGCTAAAGTCATTAGCACACCTTGACTAGATTTACGTATTGTTATTATTTATGTGTTTTAAAAATCTGCATAAAGCTACAAAGACAGTAGCCAGAGGGAAACACTTCAATTAATCAACAGAGCTTAGACGTGCTGAATGCACAGTGTATCGAAACACTTATGTGGTTTTTATAAGTCATGAGCAGTTGTCACATTCTAGCTTAACATGGACACAGAAAAGCCGGTCCCAAACGCTTGACTGATGTCACGGAGAGGCCAGAAACAAGCAGGAGGTCTGAAGGATTTCAGGATGTTAACGGTCTCCTGGAGAGGAGTAAGCAGTCCTGTGTGTGTGTGTGTTGCGTGTGGGGGTTGCTGGCACAGCTGTAATTAGATCCTCTGAGACCTGCAGGGAAGATTGCAGGGAAGTGTGGCCACCTTTTTTGCAATGTTGTGTTTGAAAATTGCCATCTTTACCAACTAGTTGCTAAACCATTTTGATGCTCTTAAAAATAAGCTTACTAAAGGTTACTGCAGGTCCTCTTCATTATGAATGTTGTTTATGTGGCTAAAAGTGTGAAACAATACCTCAACAATTAACCTCCACACAGTATACATGCTGTGCAGATCACTGTTTACACAAAGTTCTTTCTCACTGTATTGCTTAACTTCTGTGGGCAGGCTGCTAAGTAGAACTGATATTAGTTCAGAACAATTTGCATAGAATCCGGTACTTTTTGTAATTGATTGGGCTGAAACTAATAATTATTTTCTTAACTGATTAATCTGCTGATTAGTTGCTTGATTAATCATTAAGTCAGAAAACTGCACCACAATTTCTCAAAACCCTAATACCCTTATTTTCCTTATCAATTAGTCTGACAATTTGTTTCGTGTAGAAAATGTCAGAAAATAGTGAACTAGTACTGCTACAAAATGTGGTACTTTTGTTTCCTCCTGGCATTTTTTAGATGCAGTTCCTCTCTGAGAGCTGTAGGTGAAACTCAATCCCTCACAGGATCACCATTAGTTAGGCGCGCTCCAATATATTGCAGTCACGTGTTTAGGCCTCCTCTCCCCCTCCCTCTCCTGTTGTTGCCTCAAAACATGAACCGGCTTTGAGTGGTGACCGGCTGATGATTGCTGTTCTGCCTCAAGTCCCGACCTCTCTTGGTGTATAATTTATCTTCAGCCGTGCTGAGGAGGCGGGAAACTAGCTAGTTCATAGTTCATTATGAAGCCCGAACGTTGTCATATATAATAAATTATAAGACATTATTTATATTCATATCAACAAGCTGTTTGTAAATATCTATGTGAAAATAATGAGAAAATTGTCAAACCCAATCAGACATTCTATTTCACAGAATTTTTTTAAGTACCGTTTTTTATTTCCTGTTAGTTGTAGATGTGTTGATTCATTCTCTTTTCTATTTTGTAGATTTGGGGTTTATTTATGCTCTAGTTTATGTTACAATTTTTAGAGCCTAATTGACATGGCCAATTGAATTTTGTTTTCTTTTTCATTGACAGCCTTGCATTTACAGTGATGTGGAAGTCAAGAAACCATTTAAACTAGTTATAAAAGCAGCAATTAAAGACAAGTGTTGTCTGCCCTATATGTACCATAAATAAATCATTCATTTTTGATACTGCTCTTCAATTGTCAAATTGATGGTCCCTTTTATTTAGACCACTGAAGTCTCAGGAATGTTTGAAGATGTTTCAGCTTAGCCTATTTTAATGCCATGTTCAGCCATATCTCAGCGCAGTGCATTAAACAGTTCACTATTTTGGTAACATACTGAATAGCATTGAATGTTGAATTGATCTAAATGGCCAGTATGCGCACTTTATTTTCTTGTATTCATTGAAGCCTGTGTTTACAGGCTGTGGCGATGTGCAATGTGCTATAGGTGCCAATAATATCCATGTTTGGTACTGTCAATTTGTTTTGTTTTGTCATGGTTCATGTATGCAATAAACTTTACACTTCGTGAGAAAAAAAAATCGTGGCAGAGAATCGTGATATAAATTCTAAGCTAAAAAATCGTGATTCATATTTTTCCCCGAATCGTGCAGGCCTACCTCCACTTATAGGTGCCAGAAGGAGTTGGGGACAAATACATTAATAAACACATACTGTA
>NW_023339785.1:6045324-6049712 GCF_004916995.1 Morone saxatilis
TAATAATAATAAAATTTTTTATTATTATTATTATTATTATTATTATTATTATTATTATTATTATTATTATTATTATTATTATTATGTGTTTCTAATGTTTTGTCCTGCTCAGTCAGTGGGGGTTCAGACAAATTTCTGCTTAATTTATTATTTGATTCACTACATTTAGCTGAAAGCAGATGGAAGTAGCACCCTGAGACGCTGTTGGCTTTCCATGTAATTTTGTTACAAACTCATAATTCAGCCTTCTAACAGTGGTAGGAAGTAGTCTTCTGTATATTTGCCAGGAGAATATATCAGTATACAACTCAAGTACACAAAGAGCTTTAGGTCTATACATGTGCATGGATGTTTTTTATTCAGACAGCTGTTGTTGGGAAAGTTTAAATTAACTGCTGCCTTGTGGCTCAGATTTTATTTTATTTTTTATCTAGTAGCCACACAGCCATTCGTCTGCTAGCAGCAATGCAGCATTGATTAGTCGATTTAGCAACATGAACAGAAGACATATATTCAGCAACTTCCGGGGATTGTTTAATGACTGGGGATTCCCTCAGCAGCTACTATAAAGCGAGCAGGAACTTCTGGGGGCTGTCATTCATTACAACCATCGACTTACAGTCAGGCAACTCTGCATGTCAGCAAAAAAAGCTGTTATTTTTTATTTTTACCCACATCTACAGTACACTGCCAGACTGCCTTTTGGCAAAACAAGCCAAGCGAGATGTTGATTCGATGTATTTGCGCTACAGGATGGGTGAACAAGAATTGCTGTGTTATAGATATATTTTACTGTGCAGCATTCATTGTTCTGTTCCTTGTTGATAAATTTTGCCCTCAGGATCTTCAACTGAACTCTGGAGCAAAGTATTGAGTCCCAGTCATTTCTAAACTGAAAATATTGACATGTAGATAAGATGATAAAATGTTAAATAGTTTAACATAACCCTGTTGTGCAGAACCAGGGAGAATCTTTAATGCATTAATCATTGGTACAAACGACAAACAGCAGCTGTCAGTTTGGCTGACAGCAATCTGGGTCTGCCAATAAAGCAACCCAGCTGTGCTCACATTAGAGCAAGGCCAAACAATGTCTGATTATTAATTTATCATACTAGAAAAAATATCTCTGTTAGTGAAAATAATATTTTTACTGCAGGATAAATGCACGATTGACCTTAAGCTTCCAAGCATGCTAGCAAAATATCACAGTATGCGCACACTACCCATTGATCTGTCACAACAGCCACAATACTGAACACAATACAGAGCAAAACAATTTAAAGAGAGTTTGACGGGTAGTGGTGACAGTCTATAAATCATCTGCTCCCCTCTCCCAGTGAATGAGAATGGATTGCAGGTTCAAACTGCACAGTACATGTTAAAAATTATTCCTCTCTAAATTTTCACCTGTTTGGAGCTTATTTTTTTAATATGGGTGGGACGTAGTAACAACCGTTTTGTTTAGTGTCAGAGGGCCTCCTTTGATTTAGAAAGATTTTGCCAGGACCTCCGATTTAACTGACCTAACTGTTGTAAATAGAAAATCTGTCCTTATTCATGAGGCTTAATAAGAATATGACTCATAAAATAATTGTAGCCTGGTTGAGGTCATTTTTCTTTTTCAGTTTCCAGTGACAATATCAGAAAAATCACAATTGTCATAAATATTTCAAGATTGACACAAGGACAAACTTGATTTGCAGTGAACCCACAACAATAATAATCGTCTGTTTTCAGTGAAGTTCCGTTTTATTTCGATCACATCAGTCTCCGTCAAGACTACAGGTAACCACAAAATGTAAAATACTACTCCAAAAATGTTACAACAAGCACACTACAGTTTTTCTTTTGACAGCTGCCATGTGGGAAATCAGACTGTAGAGCTGACCAAACTTTCTGACATACCACAAATCCAGCATATTGTCCAGGAGCTACAAAACGTCAATCTGGCAGGACTTTGGCTTGCATAGAAATAAGCCAGGAACAACCAATTGTGGGTTAAGAATTGGCCTGGCATTATATTAAAGGTCTTTTAACTTACTAACTCCTGTTCATTTGTGTGCACAAAGTTTCAGTTTTTTGTCAATGACTCCATTTAAAGAAAAACGGAATAACCCCACACAGATCTGGTCTATGATGACCTTAGAGCCTGGACCCAGTGGACAAAATGATCTCTGGATCAATGAGTCCCTCCACAGGGATGATAATGTGCTCTGTGGCTTTCAAATAGCCATTTTCTGTTCACAGGTACAGACAGCATGGTGTTCAAACGGCATAAAATATGATGAATGACGGCAAGATTGAAGTGCCTGTCAGCATCGATCAGCTAGTATTCACATTTAATTGAGGCCTGTCAGCTCCTTGCATATCCCCCCTCTACCCTGTTCAGCTGTTAAAATGTAATGTGCCATTAACAGATTCTTTGTTTTTTTTTTAATGACTAGCATTTTCACTGATCAATGCCCCACATATAAAACTGCTATAATTCTATTAGGGGTGGGAAGTGTAATTGATGCTATACCGCCAATATGAAGATTGTCAGGGAGCAGAATTGGGCTGTTGAAGTGGTTAAATGGAGCTTTAAGCCACATTATTATTTTTTCTTCTGAACATGTCTAACATTATGCCAGTTCAATTTTCATAATTACCCAGTACCAATCAATTTGCATTTCTTCTCTCAGTTTGACTCTTGATATGTAGATTGTGCTGCTTTATTTTAAAATGCTACCACTTGCTGCTTGCATGAGCCTTAGAAACAAAAGCAATCAACACTCTTTACCGGCACTTTCCTTAGTTAAAATATATTTAAAAAATGATTTTCAGACACACTGCATGATTAAATTACCCTACAATCACTTTTACTCCGTATTTATAAGTGTTCCTGCCGTCTGAACATCCAAAAAAGTTTGATTGTTTGTGAAGACAGCACAAAAAAAAATTATAATCAACTGTAATTATTAAATAATTTTGTCATGCTATGTAGCACTAAACACAGAGTACATCTGACGCTGCTGGGGTGGGGGTATTTCATCATGAACTAAAGTACTGGACAGGATAAAAATGTGACCTGAGGATGGCATTATAAAGTTAAGGGACTTGGCAGGAGTGGTCAGGACATTTCACCAAAAAAAAGTTTTTAGGATACATCATTTGATAACAGTCATTGCCTATAGAACATTTTACACCAGTCTATCTTGTAGATGTTCATTTCACTGGATAATAGGGGTGTAAGAAAATGTATTGTGATATTTAGTTTTTAAGTCGTAATATATTAGTAGTAGTAATATATTGTGACTGAATTGTAACCCCTGCTATGGTATTTTCAGATTCACACCAATACACAGCACTACTGGATATATAATGAAGTAGATTAAAATTGGGTCTTGACCAAACTTAATACACTTCATCCTCTGATAAGCATGAATGACTGAAACAAATTTGATGGCAATCAACTCAGTAGTTGTTAAAATATTTCAGTCTGGGCCAAAGTGGTGGACCGATTGAGCGACATTGCCATCTCCAGTCTCTCAAAAAGAAATTGTTTACAATAAGACAAAATGTGTTATTGATTCTGTGTTTTTCTTTGTTTTTTTCTTTAAATTGTCAACAGATTTGGCCTCATCCTTCATCGAAATGAGCCTGTTCTCCACAAGATCGACCTGGAGACGACATCGTATGTGAAGAACATCAGTTTACAGGAGTATAACTGCATCCCCAAGTCTATAGCGTACACCCATCTTGGCGGCTACTACTTTGTCAACTGCAGGCCTGACTCCACCGGCGCCACGCAGCCCCAACTCATCTTGGACAGTGTAACAGATAGTGTGATCGGCCAAAACCATGACGTCACCGGCACTCCCTACGTGTCTCCAGACGGCCATTACTTGGTCACTGTAGATGATGGCGACGGCCTAATGAGGATCCAAATAATCTCAGAGCGGGGAGAGATCCAAGAGCCCTTTGACATCCACACCAACCTGCACCTTTCTGATCTGGCTTTCCAGCGCTCCTTCACTGAAGTCCACCAGTACAACGTGTTTGGCAGCTCTGGCCGTCAAACTGACGCTCTGTATGTGGAGTTGAGCACCGGCAAAGTCAAGATGATAAAGAGCTTGAAAGAGGCCACCAAGTCGTTCGACTGGCAATGGAGCAGTAGAAACAGGGTAATGGCGGGCAGTGGACTGTTCGGACAGTACCTTATGACCCCCTCCAGAGAGTCCCTCTTCATCCTGGACGGACGGCTCAACAAGCTCAACTGTGAGATCACTGATGTCCTTAAAGGCAACGTGGTAGTGTGGGTCGGGGAGTCTTAGGTCATAAAGTTAAGACCCAATGAGCTTTCTTTTCCTCAAAAGGTACTGTTGCACTGAATTCTGTTGCAGATA